>NC_089757.1:28745764-28760764 GCF_040412425.1 Macrobrachium rosenbergii | reverse complement strand
ATGACTTTTGTCAAGACAAGTTAGGCTTTGTTAATGGAAGCCCACTTTATTTACCTGCTTGTTTCTCTGAAATAGAATTGCGGGAAGAATTCCCTGGCGAATGAAAAGAAATTGTCCGGTTTCCAGAGTTTTACAGTAATTGCAGAGCTGGACCTTGGAGCAATCTCTGTGTATGTATGTATGTATCTTCGTGTATATATATTTACATATATATATATATCTATGTATGTATGTTATATACCTATATATTGTTGATGATATATTCTACAGAGGTTAATTCCATGAATCAGCAGTTAAGGTTTGAATGAAGGACTGTATGTATATATCAATATTTATCAATCTATCTATCTATTTATTTACATATATATCTTAAATATTTATACAAATATATATACACAGATATATACATATGTGTACACATATATGTATGTATGTCTATATATAGATAGATAGATAGATAGATATAGATGTATACATACAGTCCTTCATTTATACCTTAACTGCTGATTCACGGAATTAACCTCTGTGTAGAGTACATCAACAACATTAGCCGCTTCATCATACCCACACAAAAGTCTCATCAGCAGCACACTGAAACCCTCTCCCCGCCCACCCCCCCCCCCCACCACCTCCAAACACCAAAACATACTGCCTAATTCAATCCTGTCTTGTCCGCATTCTCGATCTGTGCATCTAATCAAGTCTGTGTAATCCTTCTCTTCCAATACAACACTTCCTAATATTGCAATCTTTTTAATCAACTGCTCTTCATTCTTTCCACATGACCAAACCACCTCAATTAGCACACAAAGTTTACAACTGTGGTAGTTCATTTGAATGCAGATATTCGGAAGACTTCATTCATCCTCAGTAATCTTGATTTCTAGCATAATAACTATTCCGCTTGAAGGCCATTTCGATGTGGGTCTTTAAATAGAAATTTAAGAATCAGGATATAACGTAGGTTGTTAGCATCGATCCAATTGAGGCTGACGGGGCAGAGGTACTGGAGGGGATGCCCCTTTTCTGTCTCCCCAGATTGCTTTCTCTTTGATGGCCTTGTTTCCTTGCCCTCTGTGCTTTTAATTTCCTCATCAGTGGTATTATTCTTATCTTTCTCGATTAATTTTGGCACTTTCTAGCTATTCTAAAACTCATGATCATCTTCTTTTAACGTGTTTTTTTCCCATTTGTATGGGGTAAGCACGATGCCTTCTTTTTGAAGGGCTTTGATTTGGGTTTAGGGTAACTCATGATGAAGGTGTTTTAAGTTTTCGTATTTAGATAGATTAATATGTTCAAGGTCATGTATATGTGTGTATATATATATACAGTATATACGTAGAATACATGTATGTATGTATGTTTACAATATATATATATGTGTTTATGTGTGTATTTAAAATCTTTATGTGTGTGTGTGTTTATGTGTGTATTTAAAATCTTATGTGTATGTTCTTTAAAATGTAAAGATTTACGGTAATGATTGTCAGGGGATTACAAGCAGTAGTGTTCTTCCTAATCTTCTGTTCAGTAAAGGTCAAGATGCTGATTGCTGTAACCTCCACCGTAAACTTGATGTCTGCCTAGCCGGATCAGCTGGTGAAGACTTTAGCAAATAGCAAATGTAATTTATTTTATTGGACCTTTTGGATTATTTTTGCTGGATATGGTAACTCGATGAAATATTGGTGAATCACCTTACTTTCCCTTTCTCTATAAGGTTTGTTAATATATCCGTAACTCTAAAAAAAAGTGATAGCAAATAACTTATCCTAACGGAACCACCATCATCATTTACGAAATAAATGTAAGAAATTGATAATGGTGACTTTCTCTGTGTAATTATGAATTTGATACTTGGAACTAAAACACTAAGACAAAAAAAAGTGTCATTACAATTTCAGAACGAGAGATAACACCACCGCATCTAGGCCATATTTTACTTTGAAGTGCAACACACGGAAGAAATTCCGTTTTTAAATATTCCACGTGCATATTTACCGGTAAAGGAGAGGTGTCTGCCCGTGCCACCCTAATTATAATCTATGGAAGCTACTACTATACAAAAAATATAGGTAACATTAATTCTAGGCCTTTTTACCTACTTGGGAACACCACCACGGTTTTTTTTATCGGGTCTTTCATGCTAGGTAACAATTTTAAAATGTCTAGACGTCGGGGGTTAATTTTATTCAAAGGAGTGCTTAAAATATCATATTGCTTAATAAAACCATTGCGTGTTCTACATAGGTAAAGGAGACTTTGCATAAGAATGGGGATTGCAATTCCGCAGTTCATTCTGATGAATATTTACATAAAAGAACCATTGCATAAGATTATGTGTGTTAGGAGATTGTCTTGAAGCATTTGTGAAATTAAGGCTCGCAAAGACTATTTTCTTTTTGGTCTTGACTTGAAAGTCCACTGCAAAGAGATTCAGTCACTACATGGCAATATTTTTTCTTATTCAGTAGCAGTATTCATCAGGTGTTTCCTCTAGGTAAGAGCATCCACCTCACGCTAATCTACTACGGACGCTTTACATATTTTATAATTAGATGTGTGGATGCTTGTGGCAGATATGTATGTATTTATATATATATATATATATATATATATATATATATATATATATATATATATATATATATATATAATTGTAAATTTGACATACTTACAGTAGATATGCAGATGTTACGTGCATATTAAGTGAAAATTAATCAGTGATATGTTATTATGCATTTTAGGAGACGCAGTGTATAAAACCAAGAATTAAATTCAAAACTAAATGAGATTAGACGGTGAAAAAAAATATATATAATATATATACATTTATATTTACATATATACTATATATGTATATATATATTATATATGTATAATGTATGTGTGTATATAAATGATTTTTAACCATACAATTTTCCCCTTGGAAGGAGGTGAGGTCGCTTGTCGCACGCCCTTTCTCCCAATAGTCGCTGGTAACCGCTTACAACGGGGTGGACTAGTACTCTGAGAGAGAGAGAGCTCTGTTTGAATACCTAAATGGTATTGATGTACTTCATCAGATCCAATAGCCACATAGCAGTTTCAGACAAGAGGGCCAGAACTAAGACACTGGCACCCTTTAATCTTCTGGTGACTTGCACTTATCAGTGCTGAAATATTATATTCTTCAAATAGAACGTAAATTAAGGATCACTTTACTGATCGTTATGATTGCCGCCCCAGGGGTTTAACTGCCTCGCCTTTTGTCTTGCTTGTTCTTTTTTCGATGATTAAAGATGTATTTCCTTTTCATTTCTCGAGAAAATCGGCCACATGTAATTACACTTAATCGTGAGGTTTAACGACACGATCTACAGTAGTACTTGGGGTGAGGAGAGAGGAGGCTGTGTAGTTCTTGTTAGCCACTCATACGCAGTTTGCTAACATGAGTCAGTCTATGACTAGGAGTCCTGAACTTTACCATTTGAGCGCTTTGTTTTTACAGTGCTTTGTTGTTGGAGGATACGCATTTGCTTTACCGTGTCATGTAACGTAGTAGAGTTTTTGTTGATGGTTCTTCAGCAGGCTTACAAATGTCATGCCGTAGATTTGCAAGGTCACTGATCTAAGAACTTTGTGGTTTTAAGCTTGTAATGTTGTTATAATTGTTAATCCTGAAAACAGTGCTGCGCAGTATGCGATTATTTTTCATCTTCTGATGCAAAGTTTATTTTCAGCCAGTCGACAGTGACTGGGTTTTCATTAGTGAGTGAATATCAGCATTAACAAATCCAAGTCTTCGCTGAATAGCCGATCTCGTACCATGTTTTCATTCCTTTATTTACAGTATGATGGTAACCTTTAGTGGTTTAGTACTGGTTATAATGATGTCGGAACAAGCTAACCTTTTCGCTGCAAAAATTAAGACATTTTTCTTTAGGCTTATTGTTTTTAAATTATTGATATTGCCTCCACATAATTCATTGTTTGATTAATGTTGTCCTTTTGCGATTTTACCAGCATCCTGGATCTTTTCCCATTCTCAGCTAAATTGCTCGAAGCACCGATTTTCCTTTTTAATGTGCTGTACGTTTTCTGCTCTTGCGTTCAGTGATGTCAATAGGGAGCTTCCACTATCTCACCCTTAGTTCTTGAGGTTCTTGAATCACGTATTGCTTTTTGAGGGGTTTCTGTGTCCTACAGTACATTTCTCCCGTAAAGCAGCATGTTCCTGTACCTTGGGTTGTTGCCTTCCTCTCTTTTCACTGGTCAGTGCCTGTGTCTCTTTATACTGATTGTATTTATAGCCATTTTAATTCCCATTTCCTTTTGGCCTGTTTTTTTCAACAAGGGGAACGTTATATTCGTTCCTTTAATTGCTACTAAGAATGTGCTACTATACAGATACTAATGATGATGCTGTCATAATTTAGAGCATTTAGTTATCTGTATTCTTCGTTACAAAGTTCATCTCAGTGAATGATAATCAACAAACGAGTAGTATTTATGTCAGCATGTGAAAGAAATCAAGTAAATTCAATATTGATAGATCATCCTATTAAAACAATACTACCAAGCGAGAAAGTAGCAGAAAATACAACGAACGAGTTTATGCCTTCGTGAAGTCGGAAGAAGAAGAAGAAGAAGAAGAAGAAGAAGAAGAAGAAGGAAAACAGGCGTCTTCGTGCCTACAGTTAGTAAAGAGAAGTTGAACTTTTTTTTCTTCAGAGGACGAGGATGCGGGGGTGAAAGAGGACTCGTCACCTCGGCCGAGATGAATGAGATTTCGTCAATAAAAGATGAGGTTCCTGAATACACTTGCACGCTGCACGCTCTCTCTCTCTATTTGTCAACTATGACACTGCGGTTTTTAGACGCTTATGCTTCGAAAATATGCTGTATTTGAACATAATAAGTGCATGTTTTGTAGCAGGTGATGAAAAAGAGAGATAGAGATTTTGTATTTGAAAAGACAGATCGATAAGGGAGAGAGATTGGACTAGAAAAAATCGTCGACACAAAAGGTGGGGGGAGAGAGAGAGAGAGAAAGAAAAAAAACTTGAAGAAACAGAGAGAAGAATAAATTGAGAGTAAGAACTGTTTTTGAGGCTGAAGTTCATGAGAAAGTTTATATTTTTAGGCGAAATGATTTTTGTTATTACTTTGAACATTTTCCTGCACTTAATTTTTAAGTGGGTTGGTATTTATTTCGAAATTTGCATTCCACTCTCTCTTTTCCTTTTTAACAAATGGTCGTTCTGTTTTGTTGAAACCTACTAATTAAGTTATTGTCCATTAGGCTTGCTTCATAGTAATGATAATAATGATTATCGTAAAGAATTTGCTTTACTCTTATTTGTCAAGTCCAGTCGCCACATTTATCTTTCAAATTTGTCTTGTTTTTTTTCTAGTAATGTCCGTTCTTCAGAATTTTCCTTTTTAGATAAGTAACACTCGACATTATAATGATATTTTTAGGACGACGTTTTTCCATTTTCTGTTTTTGCGTTCGTTTTATATTTTATCGTACCTTTGCATTAGTACCCGAATAATATAAATTATATATATATATATATAGTATATTATATTATAAATTTATTTATATATATTATATATATATAATGTATAGATAAATTTATAAAATAATATTATATATATATATATATATATATATATATATATATATATATAATTTTAACTGTAAGCATTTCCCCTTAGAGGTGGCAGCCGCAAGGGGTGTTAATGTTTTAGTGATCACCCAGTTCCTAGCATGTCTTTCGGGATGAGGTTAGTAGTACCGGTCGTTGTTACCTCAAGCTTGCTTTGTGCTGACACGGCCTTTTACTCTAAAGACCAGCTTGTAAAGATAAAGGTATTTGTTTCATGCCCTTTTCCACCCTGCCTCAGAGCCCGCACAGTCAGTTAACTGTAATGTACCTAGTTCATTGCTTAGATGAACAGATTCCCTATGGATTTTTTTTCTCACGAAATGGTTGCTTAAATTGTTTCTCCTTCGTGGAAGTGAACTCTGGTCTATATCTGTTGGAGGCGAGTTTGATACCAAGGGCAAATCGCATAGCTATGGTGTTCCAGTGAGAAAATTTGAAATACTAAATACTATGCTCATGAGAAATATTCATGCTGGTCCCAAGCAGAGGTAGAAAGAGGATGGTTGAGCGTAGGATAAGTCCTTGTAAAAACAAAAAGAAAAAGAAGAATCATCTCTTACACAAGTGGCAGTGAGTCAGTTTGAGGCCAGAAAGAGACCGGATTAAGTCAGTGAACAACAGTAATTGTTGTTTTCGTATGTTTGCTGTGTTATGATGGTATGAGTACATACCAGTGTTCAGTTTTCCTCTGTGTTGGCCGTGGGGTAATTTTGAGTCTAAAAATAAGAAAAAATCTGAAGTTTTAATGTAACTCCTTCCCTCTTTTTCTTATAGATCCTGCTTTACTGTACGAGATGTTCTTTTGGAACTAATATACATCCTGATGCATTTATATGCATTGCAAATTCCCAAAGTCATATTTTTGTATTTCTATCAGTGACTCCATTTCTGTCACAGGGCCGTGTATTTACTTATCTGTCCGTTTGATCTCTCTCTCTCTCTCTCTCTCTCTCTCTGTCTCTCTCTCTCTCTCTCTCTCTCTCTCTCTCTCTCTCTCTCTCTCTCTCTCTCTCTCTCTCTATGCTTGTTCATAAGATATCCCAGAAATTTACGTATGAATTTCAACGCATATATGTCCCCTGTAGTCAGACAACTACTAGGGAGTTCTTAAGACGGAGCCCGTAACTGGATGGAGGACCAGATTTTTTTTTTATTTTACATTGGTGGAAGCACTGGGTCTGCTAGTGTTTTCTAGTTTTCAGTTATTTTAGTTTATTAACTGTTGGCAGTTGTCTCACGCACACACACATACCAGGAATGGCATATTTTTTTTTGCTGAAAGTAATTAGCATAATAAATAAGTAGCAGCTTACACCTCTCTCTCTCTCTCTCTCTCTCTCTCTCTCTCTCTCTCTCTCTCTCTCTCTCTCTCTCTCTCTCTCTCTCTCACACACACATACACATATATATATATATATATATATATATATATATATATATATATATATATATATATATATATATATATATATATATATATACACGTTCTCCAGTTGTAGGCAGATGAAAATGAAGTCGAAATTACCGCCGTATCACAACTTGTCCCTTGAATTAGTAATGACTGTTGTCCTTCAAGGCAATTATGTGAAATTACGAGGAGTGAACCGAATTCATTTTCATTTTGGACGACTCGTATCAAGAGCGTAACGCGAGAGTGAGTTTGCTCCTTTCATTATCTCCGCCAAGAGAGATGGACTTAGGGTTTGCATTATCCGTGCGGGTTATTTTCGTTGATGCCCGTCTGTTTGTACGTTTGTTTGGAAGGTAATCCAAAGTTATTGATGAATTTCAAGGGAATTCAGTTGATGGCTTGGCTGTGAGCCAAGGAGGACTCTATTAGATTTTGAGCTGGACGGAGATCAAGGATATTTTCATTGTTCTGTTTTTATTTTTTTCGTATATTTTGTTACAAGAGGAGTATATATTAATAAATAAATAATAAATCAGTATATATATATGTATATACATAAATATGTGTGTATGCTTGCACACACACACACGTGTATATATATATATATATATATATATATATATATATATATATATATATATATATATATATATATAATAGATATTTACATAGATGACGGATTTTCTTAATTTCCTTTAATTATTCAGAACAATCCAATGTTTTTTATTTTATTTGCAACTGCTTTTTTATTATGAGTGTCAGGGAATTTATGAATTGTTAGAAACGCTCCAGGAGTTAAATGCTGTCCTTAAATTTTAATTATAATCCTCATGAAAAAACTTTACTTCCGTAAATCGTAATGAAGCTCCATAATGATAGTAAGTTGTGCCTTTTCGTGTAAGTGTAAAGAAGTCTATAATTTTGTTACTTATTATTATTAGTTGTAGTGGTTGTAATAACAGCAGCAGAAGTAGTAATATTTGCATATATATTGCATATGTATAGTCTTTCCTGTCCTTTAGATAGAAAACGCATAAACATTTACAGTCGATGAATTGAAAGAGATAGAAGGTCTTACAATATTTGCTACATTTTATGGCCCACTAACCGGATATTACAAACTTTATTGCTTTTAAATTTCAAGTGATTCGTCCTGAAGCAGAGCCATTGCAGAGCTTAGTTGCAATGTAGCATACACCGTCCTTCTGCTATTAAATTCTAGTAGTTCGGATTGGCGCCAACAAACTAATACTTGAAGCGAGGAGAACTTAGTTTTTAAATTACATAAAGTGTTCTCAAAATGATTTTCCATTTTTGCGTTTCTTCATGTTTATTTGTTTGCAGTTATTTTTCATTTGTGTGTTTGTTGATTTGTTTTAACTGTATTATACTTGTTTTTGCCCTATTTTTGTTTTTTTTATTCGGGAATGGATATCCAATTCTTTGAAAGATGACTGTGTTATGAAGCCTGAATAACCTTCCTCCCCGTAAGAGGCAAGCCAATGCCCTCCTTACCTTTCTCATCATTGTATTATTCGGGTTGGGGCTTCACAAGGACGTTGGGTTGCCCATTCAAATAGCTACGGCACTCGGGAAAAATCTAAGCCGAATAACAGCCATCATTTGAATGGTACTTCAAACCCCAGCACCTCAGAGAGTTTGCTCGAAGTCTCGTGCTTGCGTCTGGGCTCTGGCGGTTATCTCGATTGGATCTAAATGGCACTGAGTGCCACGTTATTATCCCAAGATGCGGATCGTATTATGTTCTTTGGCACTGCGATGAGCGAGCGGGTTGTTGTAACTTCACTGTAGATGTCTCTCCTGTTGTGAATGGGAAATTTAGATTTACAGCTCTCTCTCTCTCTCTCTCTCTCTCTCTCTCTCTCTCTCTCTCTCTCTCTCTCTCTCTCTCTCTCATTCCAAGTAAGTAGTAGATTTGTGTAGCTTAACCAATCCTATCTCTCCCTCGCTCTCTTCCCTCCTCCCTTCCTCCCTTCCTCTGTCTATCTATCTATCTATCTATCTATCTATCTAGTTCTTGTTTTCAGTATGCCAAATTTTTCCTGATTAGTCTCTCTCTCTCTCTCTCTCTCTCTCTCTCTCTCTTAAAAAGCCACGTGTATACTTTGCCGGTATCAGCATCCGTACCGTGAATCTTAGTGTCAGGAAAAGCTCTGGAATCGTAACAAACAATACGCTACTGTGTAAGGCTCACGAAGGCAGATTTGAGAGACGATTACAAACGTACTCTTCCGAAATCTGACAGATCATGACAGAGTCACGTTCGGGCTACGTTCGAAATTGATGCTTTTGATCAGGACGAAAATGAGTGGCTTATGGGGCGATGCGCATTGAAAAAACTTCTTTTTTTTAAGTTTTGTTTGTTACGATGAGTGTATATGTATATGTGTGTATGCATATATGTCTATATATTACATATAATTATATATATACATATAATGTGTATAATAACATGGATACCATTTACACAGGTAATTGACCGTGTGTGCGTTGACATGTATCGCATGTTCTGTGCGTACATATTTGTAAATAGATGTATATAACAATCTTTTTATTTGTATATCTAAATTATGTTTACAAGTGCATGTATACATTATGACTATTTTTATGATATGATTATTGTCATTGTTAGTATGATGTGTATAAAAGAAAACATATATGAATATTCGCTTGGTTTGTTTAAGACTCCTCGTTATGCTTTTAATCAGTATTTTCCCCATTATATAAAGCATCAGTGTTTCGTCTTTTAGATTCTTCTAAGAGGATTTTTAACTTTGATATGTATTACACGGCTTGATGATTCGTCTTCACAAAACGTCAAACATCCATAACAAGATTCCAACGATGCATATGCATGAACCAGTAGCGAGTTAAAGATAAGGGCCCTAGTTCATTAATTAGTTGAGTTACGGAGAGGAGGGAGGGAGCTGGGGGCAGGGGGGAAGGGAAGTGGAGAGAGAGAAGTCAGCAGGCAGGGCTCTTTGAAAGGGTAGGGGAGATTATTCCCCAGGAACCGGGGAGTAGGAGCGGGGGAGGGATTGGGTGAGAGTAGAGTTCTTGAGTGGAGGGATAATGAGGGAGATTGCAGGTGTGAAAGTTGGGGTGATTGAATTATTCATTTCCTTTTGCCCCTGCCCCCACCCTTCTCTCTCTCTCTCTCTCTCTCTCTCTCTCTCTCTCTCTCTCTCTCCAGCATGCGTGGGCTTGCTTGTGCCTTAGAGGCACTCTCAGATTTGTTTACAAGCATGCTTGGATTTATCTGTTGTTGATGAGTGGCGTCTTATAAATACAATGCCGCGTCTGTCCAAGACATAGGAATGAACAATGAGCTTTGCATTCACTCATTATTTGACTTTGTTAAGTATCTGAGAACATTTATAATTCATAAAAAAAAAGCTGCCTTTAGTCAAGTGTAGCTTTAAAAATCTTACGATTATTATTTTTTTATTTTTTTCATAGACCGGGTTAATATCCCTCATAAAGTACAGGATAATAGAGGTTCTTTTCATAAATCCCTATTTATGTGTCGCCAGACTTCGAGTGGAAACCTGTGTGTGATATTTTGGAAGTCCCGAGGATCTACTTCCTACGGGATCTTGATTTCCTCTTATCGGGCTGTATTTGCCCCCAGCAAATAAAGTAGACCTTATCGTTCCCTTTACGTTGGGGATGTGGAATTATTATTATTATTATTTTTTTTTTTTTGGTAGCGGCTTTGATGCCGTGGCTCGCGTGTTAAAGAGAATTTGTAATACTCTTTTATTGTTTTGTGTGTATGTAAGTATTTAACTGTTTTATCTTAGTCTTATCACTTATTTGCTTCTCACGTTAATGGCCATTTGGTTAGCAAATATACTTCTAAGCGATCATTTCAGCAACTAAATTTTCTCCATAAGTTTTGGAAATTGCCTTGTAACATCGTCCTAATTTCCCTACTAGCATGTACAGTAGGTAGCATGCTTTCTAAACTATAAAAGCTATCTGTAGTAAAGCAGATATGTAGAAAAAATCAGCGTCCTTTAAAATGAATAACCTTCTCTGCTGCTGTCATTTTTTTTAATACTTTTGTTTACAATGTCAACATGTCTGACACTGTTATCTAAGAGGGTTCTTTTTAGTTTAAATATGGATAATAATTATGCTTCTAACTTACTGGTAATACTTTGGTCGACTTTGTATATACATTCTAAGAGCGTTAGCGGTGTCTTGGGATTGTTACCAAAGACGACCCCTTTAGATTGTGGGCAGTTACGAAAAGAAAAAACTAAATAAAACCAACATTCTTATATCCCCAGTACTAAATGGACCAGCTCAGACTTACAGTATAGTAGGCTACAGTATTTACGCCCAGTTACATTGACTTCAACAAATTCTGACACGCAGGTTCTGTTGATGACACTGTTACCAAAATAAAGCTCTGGGATGAAGGCATTTTTCTCAAATAAGCTTTCGTTATGGATTTGTCCCTTCAAGACTTTTCCTTAGTTAGGTGGGATGTTTTTCGTATATTTTACTTTTGATGGCATAATAGGGATGTGCCTTTAGTGGCACCCTGGGTCTCGTGATATTAATGTTCCTTGCTCCACGCAGGGCTGTTCCCGTTCTCCTGTCCAGATTAATATAGTTTTAAAAATGGTTAAGGTATTTCATATATACGCATATAAATAATTATATATATATATATATATATATATATATATATAAAAACACACATATATATATATATATATATATATATATATATATATATATATATATATATATATATTATTCATATATATATGTATGTATGTGTGAATATGTGTATGCGCTCATGTATGAGGGTGTTGTGTTGTTGAGGAGGCTACAAAAGAACACAAAAAGGAGACTGCAAGTTTCTGTAAAGCAGCTTTAGCCTTCTCTAACCTCTAGTTGTTAGTATTATTATTTCTAAATTTTACGCAAAATGTTCCATGTGAATTCAGCCACATTCATTCTTCCATCGTCCACATTTACATTCACTTACATCCACTCTAACACCTTCGCAGACATTGCACCCTACCCTTCCTTATCACCTTTTCACTTCCACAAAGAGACAGTTAGTTATTCATCTCGTTCCATCATTCTGGACTCGCCTTCAGTCAAAGGGAAATGGCCCATCCCATGCTCTTGCCAAAGTATTCGAGCACACTATGACTCGGCGTGGTGCTGAAATTCAGTCGTAATCCGCTTTGCTTTCGATGTCGTTCTTGCCTTTAGCAGTTTTTAATTACTGACGGCGCTTTGTTTTACACTTGCAGTTTTTCATTACGAAATGGAACTCCAGTCGTATTACTAAGCAGAGGCAGTAAAGGTGGCCATCATGTTCCTGGTATCTTCACGCTGTGACTAACCGAACGGTTCCGGTGTCAGTTCATCAGACCAAACTGACACATATCAATCAATTACTCACGCTGTGACTTTGTAGTTTACAAGTATTCTACAGATAAGGTTTCATACTAGTTTACACGCATCGCTAATGATAATTTCATTAAAGTTTACAGGCATTGCTAAAAATGCTAATGTCACAAACGTTTACAGGCATTGCTAATAATGATAATGTCATAAAAAGACGTATATTCTGTTAACGTTAATTTAAATTAATATATAGATTTAAAAAAAAAAAAAACTTAAGCACCGCATCTGGATCCTAGTCTATTCCAGGTTTTCCTAAAATCTTCCCAGGCCAGTGGCTTAGTTCTCCAATGAAGTTCATTGACATAGTAACATTTTGAAACTCTTTTGTAGACAGACAGGAAAGCTGAAATAAGCCACCGAACAGACACAGATGAATGTGATAATCCTCCGCCCAACATCATTGCGGGAGTTCATAATAGCATTAGAACATCTTTGTCGAGTTCCCGCAATGAGCAAAAACTGGCCCTTACGAGAGCGTCATAAAGGAATGGGAAGGAAACAGGAAACAACGTTATTTTCTTGAAGGAAATTGAAACAGTCCCTCCATGTGAAAGAAGCACCAACTTCTATAGGAACCAGAAATGAAAGAGCGGATGTTGAGGGAAATGGCAGATGGTAGGAACAATGACCTGAATGAAGTAAATAGCGTAAGCTACATTAAATAGCAACTATTTAGTACGGAAAGTCATTATGGAGAAAATATATAACACACACACACACACACGCACGCATATATATATATATATATATATATATATATATATATATATATATATATATATATATATATATATATGTGTGTGTGTGTGTGTGTGTGTGTGTGTGTGTGTGTATTCCGTAAGCAATAAAACAACAGTGCTAAATGTAATTATATTTTTATTATTATTATCAGCGTCTCAGGCATAGTGCTATCCCCATCATCAGGCTGGGTGAAATATGTATCTATAAATACAGTGTGTAAAGAAATCCTCAGTTCCTTATGCGCAAAGATAGAAATGCTCAAGATTATAATATATATATATATATATATATATATATATATATATATATATATATATATATATATATATATATATGTATATATAAATGCAATATATATATATATATACATTGGTAATTTACGATAACATAATAAGAAAAATTTGAAAAGCCTTCTGATAGGCTGTCCATTGAACTTCCTTACGAAATGTGTTTCGTCCGCACCACCCACACACTCTCAATGCTCTATCTCATCCATTTGTTTTGTGTTCGTTCGTTGGTTCGTTCGTTAAACGTTCTGGGGAGGCGGGAAAGTGATGAATTGCCCTACGTAAACAAGCAGAGGGAAGGATCAGATCTTCCTAAGTGAGGGAGGGGTGGGTTTGCGTGGGAGGAAGAGAGAGGTTGGGTTTTTGTGGAAGCAAGAGAGATGTGGGTTTGTGTGGGAGGAAGAGAGAGCTTGGGTTGTTGTGGGAGGAAGAGAGTGGTGGATTTATGTGGGAGGAAGGGAGAGGTGGATTTATATGGGAGGAAGAGAGGGGTGGGTTTGTGTGGGAGGAAGGGAGGAAGAGAGAAGGTTGAGTTTTTGTGGGAGGAAGAAGGATGTGGGTTTGTGTGGGAGTAACGGAGAGGCTGGGTTTTTGTAGGAGGAAGAGAGAGGTGGGTTTCTGTGGGATGAGGAGAGAGATGGGTTTGTGTGGGAGGAAAAGAGGAGTGGGTTTGTGTGGGAGGAAGAGAGAGGTTGAGCTTTTGTGGGAGAAAATGAGATGTGGGTTTTTATGGGGGAGGAAGCGAGAGGTGGGTTTATGTGGGAGGAAGAGAGAGGTTGGGTTTTTGTGGGAATAAGAGAGAGGTGGGTTTGTGTGGGAGGAAGAGAGAGATTGGGTTTTTGTAGGAGGAAGAGAGATGTGGGTTTGTGTGGGAGGAAAAGAGGGCTGGGTTTGTGTGGGAGGAAGAGAAAGGTTGAGTTTTTATGGGAGGAAGAGAGATGTGGGTTTGTGTGGGAGGAAAAGAGGGGTGGGTTTGTGTGGGAGGAAGAGAAAGGTTGAGTTTTTATGGGAGGAAGAGAGATGTGGGTTTATGTGGGAGGAAGAGAGAGGTGGGATTATATGGGAGGAAGAGAGAGATTGGGTTTATGTGGGAGAAAGAGAGTGGTGGGTTTGTGTGGGAGGAAGAGGGAGAGTGGGTTTGTGTGGGAGGAAGAAGGGGAGTGGGTTTGTGTGGGAGGAAGAGAGAAGTGGGTTTGCGTATGCGTAGGTCTGTATGTATGTTCCCCTTTTATGTTTGTGTTTTTGTGTGTGTGAGAGAGAGAGAGAGAGAGAGAGAGAGAGAGAGAGAGAGAGAGAGAGAGAGAGAGCTCCTATCTCTCCTTGGATCAAGAATGATGATGGGATTATGCTGCTAGAGGTGGAGGATAACCGTCTTGCCGATGAGCAAAGGATACTTGGCATCCTGAAGGTCAGTCGGGAAAGGGGAGATGAGGATGGGATTTCTCAA
>NC_089757.1:28733264-28740764 GCF_040412425.1 Macrobrachium rosenbergii | reverse complement strand
GAATTACCCAATGAGAAAGAGGAGAGAACAAAGAGGAAGAAGTAGAACTGAATACAAACCGTAGGAAAATTAAAGGTAATAAGTGAACTGGAATTTATAAATATTAAAGAAATAAATATAAATCAGAATTGATTCGATAACTAATAGTATAATAGATAACAAATAGGACTAGGTAAATAAAAGCTAAGAATTGAAATATGAACATTATGTCCTCTTTTGGACCATGGAGCAAGCGAAATGAACTCAAAACTGAAAAAAAAAGATAAACAAAAACATGGTACATGACATCCTCCGGAGTACACTTATTCACTAGCAAGTACAAAAACTCTCTTGATATGTTCCTCGAGGATGCTCCTCTTGGCCGTCAGGTTCATCTTATGTTAATCCCCCTCAAGCCCAGCCAGACAGGTAACCCTTTCATGACGCACCTGGAGCTACCGAATTCATTTTTTTATTTTTTTTATTTCCTATTTACTCCTCGTCATTTTTGCGTTATGTAAATTGAGTGACTTTGTTTTGCGTTATGTAAACTGAGTGACTTCGTTGCTTTGTGTCTTTCGTGTATCCAGCGACTTTGTGTTCAAGATCATGAATAATGCATTTCTCTCTCTCTCTCTCTCTCTCTCTCTCTCTCTCTCTCTCTCTATATATATATATATATATATATATATATATATATATATATATATATATATATATATATATATATATAAATGTGTGTGTACATACACACATAAATATATGTACTGTACACATATGTATACATACAAAAATACATATATATATATATATATATATATATATATATATATATATATATATATATATATAGTGTTTTACCTCAAAAGGGTGACTCCCTAGGAAAGACAAAGGATCTCTTTCACATAAATATATATACTGTACACTTATATGTACACACAAAAATACATATATGTATATGTATATATATAAATTATATATTTATATATATATATATATATATATATATATATATATAAAACATATATATATAGTGCTTTACCTCAAAAGGGTGACTCCCTAGGAAAGACAAAGGATCTCTTTCACATGAATACCTTAACTGCTAAATCGTGGATGAAGCAACCCACTTGGTGCTCCATACTACTACACTGAGGACTTATGAACACGTTGTGCCGTTCGCCTACTGTATATCTTGAGCAAAAAGTCAGTTACTGTATAACTTTCACCGCTGAATTACAGCATCTTACGTGTAGTCCGATCATCTGGTGTCTCGTGTAAGCCCATGATCTGTGTCCCTCTTATTCTTAATTTCACTCTTTTATTTTCTCAGGAGTTACTTCCTCCAGCATTTTCAAACCTTTATCAATGCTCTCTGTTCCTTCGTCATTCACCTCTACCTTACTTGTATCTTCTGCATTCAATAAATCTTTAAAATACTAAATCAGTCTACTCAGTTGCATTCTCTTTGAACACCAGATCTCTCTTCATCTTTTGTTCTGAGATCTGAGTAAACAGATCACAGAACAAAAGACGAAGAAAGATATGATGTTTAAGGAGAATGCAACTGAGCAGACTGATTTAGTTAGTGTTTTAGCTTTTCTCTACACACTTCTAAGCAGAACATCTTTTTATTCTCACTAGCCTTTGCTCACCTTCTCCACCGGTTTGTTTAAACTTCTCTTTATCTCTCACACCTTCCTCTTGACCTCCTTATCCATCCGCCTGTATTCCTGTACATGATCTTCTCCTGTTTCATGCAGTTGCACCTTAGATCATTTCTTCTGTTTATTTACCACATTCTTCAGTTTCTCATTCCTGGTTCTATCCTTTTATGTGTTTTGTTTACACTTTCTTTTTCTCATCAATTGATCTTCAAATGAAAACGGTATGGAAAACGAAGATTGTCTCGGAATAAAAAGCCGTTGATTTTAAAAGTTGTATACAAGTTTATAATATATATATATATATATATATATATATATATATATATATATATATAAATCATACATATATATATAATATGTATATATATGCAGCTATATATGTATATATACAGTTTTACGGTACCAGACCAATAATTTTAAATAATTTTCAACCCAACCCGACCAGTTTTACGAGTCGGCCGTTAGGGCATAAGACAGAGACGTCTGTGTTGGTGGTATAATTGAAGATGAGAAAAAAAAATAGCTAAAACGCGAAAAGAAAAAGGAACTGTTGAAGGAGTGCCTCTGAGATGCAGTGCCACCAAGATGGAATTAAACTTCGCAGGGAATCCAATAGCAGGATGACATTTGTTGGGGTGGGGGAGGGGGGAGTTGGGATTCCATGGAAGGGGGGTAGGGAGGGGAAGACTCCGGATGGGTGTTATTCGGGGCCCAGTGCTACTAATTATCGCATTTCTCCGTCCCCATTCATCTTCACTTAGAGCTGGCAGGGTCCCGTAATTATTGGTCGAATCTCCTCGCAAAGTGGCTGAATGCTAATTATAGAGGATAATGAAGCTTATCGCGATAATTCGGGCTGAATGTTATGGATGTGAAGTGTTTCAGACAACTTCGGCTGATGAGGCTCTGTATTATGTGGACACTGGAGAATGACGATGATTCAGATACGGCGGTGTTTTTAAGCTTCCGAGAAGCGGTTCTCTCTCTCTCTCTCTCTCTCTCTCTCTCTCTCTGTTCTGCTTTAGGTTTTCAAATCCACCTGTAGTCTAAGGTGAAATGTATTAGTAATGAATGACAAGCAGTATTTATAAGGGAAGTGATTAACACAATTCCTAGACATTAAGACCCTTCTTTCCCAATACCTCTTTCACGCCCTTCATCCCACCTTTTCTAAGAGTGCCTCCTTCTCCTCCTCCTCCTCCTCCTCCTCCTCCTCCTCCTCCTCCTACTCCTCCTCCTCCTCCTCCTCCTCCTCCTCCTCCTCCTCCTCCTCCTCCTCCCAATGAATTTTGCACACTTTTCACAAACATATCGTATCGTCATCCATTTTTTCAACATGACCTCACCATCTCTAAATATTATGATCCATTCTTTCACCTACATTAACCTTTTTTACCATTTCTGCGTATCCTCACATTTTTCACCTTTTCAGTTCTTTTGCAGCGTATACTACACACACACTCACACACACACTCATTCGTTTTTTATTCGTTATTTTAAAAATTCAGAACTTAGGACACTAACATTTATCCTTTTCTTCTTCCAGGTAAGTTGATGACAACGACAAAGGAAAAAAAAATCGTCTAGATCGTCTGCATGAGACGGGAAGCTTTCGTGAGTTGTACCATTACTGTTATCGATTCTGTTCTTAAGTCACAAGAAGATGGAGATGGCGCGTCACCATCTTCAGTTTTTAGATTTTTTATTCATTTTTATTTCATGATCTCTGCCAGCAGGGTTAGACGGAGGTAATTTTTTCCCTGTGTTTGTCAGTCTGGTTGGTTTAACTCGGTGTGTATCCACAAGAAATTGGTGGATTTTAGTGCAGTTTTGTGGAGAGGTGGGCCAAAGGCCACAGAAGAATTGATTACATTTTGGAGTGGATGCGAATGAGGATCCAGGACTGTTTTTTTTATTGGATTTCAATGAAATGTCATGAAAGGACGGAGGGTTATTACATTTCTAGAATGACCCGGATACAGATCCAGGTTGTTAAATTTTCATCATCGGTAACCTTGCAAAAGAAGCAAATTTCAGAGTTTGTGGCTAATTTCTGCAAAGCAGCTTTCGTTATCTTGATGGAAAATTTGACCATATGTGTTATGGGTAAATGCCGTTGGCGCTTTCGTAGGAGTTTTTATTTCTCTGTAGATTTAGGGTTCAAACAAGACGAAAGCTCACCGCGACAGCATGCGGAACGTTGTTAGATTATATGAAGCCAAAAATCGAAGATTTTGGTCCTGCAGTTTTTACCCGAGTTAAAAACACATAAAGCTCAAGGGAAAACTGGATATGTCCTAAAAAAAACAAAAGTAAAGTATTCTAAAAAAAAATTTAAGGGAACTTTTATATTCTTTTGGCAGGACTGACTAGTCTATTTTGATCTATCCAGATATTTGAACGTGTCTTCAAAATTAAAAATTTCAGGTTGGGAATTATCGACGTAAGATTTGCTGACCCACCTGACTGATTTATGGTCACTAAACCTGGCGTCGCAACATCTAGGTTATTGACACCGTGCTGACCCACCTTATTTTCAGGTAGATTCCCGAATGATAGTTAGCAAAGATATGCAGCTAATGATTAATCGTATAATAAAGGCATTACAGTTTGCATTGTTTTATTATATTCGTCTTAGTAGCTTTCCGTATTTTTGATAAATTCAATCTGCTTTCATCATCAAATTGCTTTGGGTGCCGCCTGTGGGTCCGGCAAATCAGGGAATAAAGTTGAAAAATTGTTAATTCTTGCTTAGATGGTCAGATAATAGGGAAAATAGTTTCCTGTGGCATTGAAAAACTTATATCCTCCTACTTCCTAAATTCTTTACTTACGAGACATGCTATGTGCTATGATATGCCATGCATAGAATCTTTGTTTCATTACAAACTGCGAGAGAGAGAGAGAGAGAGAGAGAAGTAGAGAAGGATATCTAAATTCTTTGTGTCCATAATATTATATTTTGAAAAAGAACAAAATTTAAAGACAGAAAGTGAAAGGGCAAGATTAAAGGGTATAGCCATCAAGCTGTCATCACAAAAGCTTATATCAAATATCAGCCGCAAAAAATGACTATGCACTTTTCTTCGCGCTCTGCCACCTCTTGACTTTTCACGATGAGACGATACGAAACCAAGATTAAGAAAGTGATAAAACTCTCACCACAGAATTTCTTCCCCTTTTTTGTCGTCGGCGAACACAGAAGGGCGGCTTTGTTGCTTCTACGTACTGCTGTTCGTTGCAGTAGTTGGATGGACTGACTATATAACTGAGTTTGGTCATTTGTTTATATATATATATATATATATATATAATCATGAAGCTACAAATGTCGCTTAATATCGAAATTCACGCTACCTCGGTATATCTCCGTTGGAGAATTGTCGCCGAAGGGAATTTATATAAGTGATAAATGAATTGGAATCGTGGGGACACGAACCCGCGACGAAAAAGCCTATTCAGCGACTCCAGTTGACGTAAACCATTGAGCCATCAAAGAGAGGGTATAAGTCTTTTGCCGAGATGTCGTACTGCTTTTACCCGTCGTGAGCGGGGAAAGTGTACTAGCCTCGACAATGACCCACCTCCCGCCATGACAGTTCATTGGTACGTTTGGAACACCGCAGCTCTTGTTATGAAATTTTATCACACCGTGATTTTATGCAATCATGAAGCTACAAATGTCGCTTAATATCGAAATTCCACGCTACCTCGGTATATCTCCGTTGGAGAATTGTCGCCGAAGGAATTTATATAAGTGATAAATGAATTGGAATCGTGGGGACACGAACCCGCGACGAAAGCCTATTCAACGACTCCAGTTGACGTAAACCATTGAGCCATCAAGAGGTATAAGTCTTTTGCCGAGATGTCGTTACTGCTTTTACCGTCGTGAGCGGGAAAGTGTACTAGCCTCGACAATGACCCACCTCCCGCCATGACAGTTCATTGGTACGTTTGGAACACGCAGCTCTTGTTATGAAATTTTTTATCACACCGTGATTTTATACAATCATGAAGCTACAAATGTCGCTTAATATCGAAATTCACGCTACCTCAGTATATCTCCGTTGGAGAATTGTCGCCGAAGGAATTTATATAAGTGATAAATGAATTGGAATCGTGGGGACACGAACCCGCGACGAAAGCCTATTCAGCGACTCCAGTTGACGTAAACCATTGAGCCATCAAGAGAGGTATAAGTCTTTTGCCGAGATGTCGTACTGCTTTTACCCGTCGTGAGCGGGGAAAGTGTACTAGCCTCGACAATGACCCACCTCCGCACGATTCCAATTCATTTATCACTTATATAAATTCCCCTTCGGCGACAATTCTCCAACGGAGATATACCGAGGTAGCGTGAATTTCGATATTAAGCGACATTTGTAGCTTCATGATTGTATAAAAATCACGGTGTGATAAAAATTTCATAACAAGAGCTGCGTGTTCCAAACGTACCAATGAACTGTCATGGCGGGAGGTGGTCATTGTCGAGGCTAGTACACTTTCCCCGCCACGACGGGTAAAAGCAGTACGACATCTCGGCAAAAGACTTATACCTCTTGATGGCTCAATGGTTTACGTCAACTGAGTCGCTGAATAGGCTTTCGTCGCGGGCTCGTGTCCCCTACGATTCCAATTCATTTATCACTTATATAAATTCCCCTTCGGCGACAATTCTCCAACGGAGATATACTGAGGTAGCGTGAATTTCGATATTAAGCGACATTTGTAGCTTCATGATTGTATAAAAATCACGGTGTGATAAAATTTCATAACAAGAGCTGCGTGTTTCCAAACGTACCAATGAACTGTCATGGCGGAGGTGGGTCATTGTCGAGGTTAGTACACTTTCCCCGCTCACGACGGGTAAAAGCAGTACGACATCTCGGCAAAAGACTTATACCTCTTGATGGCTCAATGGTTTACGTAACTGGAGTCGCTGAATAGGCTTTCGTCGCGGGTTCGTGTCCCCACGATTCCAATTCATTTATCACTTATATAAATTCCCCCTTCGGCGACAATTCTCCAACGGAGATATACTGAGGTAGCGTGAATTTCGATATTAAGCGACATTTGTAGCTTCATGATTGTATAAAAATCACGGTGTGATAAAAATTTCATATATATATATATATATATATATATATATATATATATATATATATATATATACAGTGTGTTTCTGTTTGTATATGTGTATATCATCTGTATGTCTCTAGGTGTATACTCCCCGTATCTACTTGTACAGAAGAAATAAGTAAAGGCAATTGACCGCTATGCTCACCTGAAGTGGTATAGCCACTCCAAGTGCCATAGAAGGGGTTTGTGGCTCTGTAGCTCTCTTCAGTTAAATTATATAGTGACCTTTTTCTCCTTAATTTATTCTTTGTCTTTATAAAAATGTTCAGCTTACATAACGCTGCTCAGCTACAGTGCGAAGATCCCAATGTAGACAATATACATCTATTTTATTTTATTTATTCTTGACCTTTGCATCTTCTTAGTTTTTAGATATCAGTTGTGTCAACGATCTGTTTTGTAGGGGTTCTTAAACTTCATAATGAAACTCTCTCTCTCTCTCTCTCTCTCTCTCTCTCTCTCTCTCTCTCTCTCTCTCTCTCTGCTGACTGCTGATGCTGCTTTGATGACGCCTGAAATATTCAACTATATCTCTGTCCCTTTTCCAGTGTCCACTGGATTTTTAAAGGACAGCTATTATCCGGCTTCACCGAAGGAAATTTCTTGATAATGAGGGAAAACATGGCCGGTTGGGCAATATATATATATATATATATATATATATATATATATATATATATATATATATATATATATATATATATATATATATATA
>NC_089757.1:28718264-28730764 GCF_040412425.1 Macrobrachium rosenbergii | reverse complement strand
TAGGCATTATCGTTTAAAGGGCGAAGGGTCGACTACTGACAGGTCTTGAAGGCTGCCACAATTATGCTAAAGTATTTGGAAACTACACCCAAAAGTATACTTTGGAACTTTTGGGTGCAGTGTCTAAATAGTTGTAGAATAATTGTAGCAGCCTCCCGGATCTATTAGCTTTGCAAAATACAGTCTTTAGAATGCGGGATGTATTAATGCATATAATTATATTCAAGTGCAAATGCATATGAAGCTTACACATTTCTTTGGCAGAACCTCAAAATGACGAAAAAACCATTCTAGGAGAGCATATATATACTGTATATATACATATATATACATATATATTGTATACGTATATAATAATATATATATATATATATATATATATATATATATATATATATATATATATATATATGTGTATATATATAACTCACATGAATATGTAGAGTTAAATGCAAAATGCCAGAGAGTAAAATGAAGCAGACTGCATTTATTAAGACAATTTACAAGGATTGCTATAAAGGAAGAGAAATTTTAATTATATACATGCTAGGATGAAGGCACAGTACGTAGAAAACTATAGGCCATTTACATCTCCTTGCAGGTGTGAGCAGCCTTTTTTTTTTTAAATCTGTGTATGTTCGTATGTGTGTGTGTGTGTGTATGTTTGTGTGATCGGTAGCATCCTTGCCTATCAAGCCAGGAAACCCAGGGTTGAGTCCTGAGCTAGGCGGGGTCGGTGGATGAGTTCAGTTAAAAATCCTCTGCGCCTCTGTTAACCAAACCGATAGTCACTCTGAGGGTAAAAGGAGAGAGAGAGAGAGAGAGAGAGAGAGAGAGAGAGAGAGAGAGAGGTGATCAGTGCGTAAAAGGGCACGTATAACTGTAGTTATGCTCATATTTATGTGTGCTTATAAGGTGTGTGTACAAACTTTATCCGTAACCTTCCTTCCATAAGGAAATGATCTTGCAACGTTATTGCAAGTTTGTTCCACCCATCTGTCTTCTCCAGCAGTATATAAATCTGGGACTGAGCGAGTGATCTATATCCACATTTTACTGTAAACTGGCTCATAGTTACAGGAAAGATGTTTGGCATTGTAATAGGACCGATTTTTTTTTTCATTAAATTGCTGTTTGTAGCAATAGAAAAGTCATGCCTAGTAATAAGTGTTGGATTTTTCTAATTTACGAATGTGTGATACTGTATCATGTTTTCCTCCTCTACCAATATTTATTTCTTTCTTACTGATTCAGATTTTCTTAACTCTTGTAACCTGTCTATTCGTTCATCTTTGATTTTTTCGTTTTTTCTTATCTTATGCTTTGGTGAATAAGGGCTTCGACCTTCCTTGCCATATGAAACCGCGGTCATAAAGATACAGCTAGCCTGTTTTTTTTTTAAGCTGACGATAAATATCCGAAGCCAATATTATTGAAGCTAAAAGTGATTGGAGGAAGCTCATACTGCACACCAATCAGCGGGTTGCAAGTCAGATGCATCAGCCAATGTGAACCAAGGAAGCTTCAAAGATAATGACTGCGGATATTTACTGTCGGCTCGAAAATGAAAAAAGAGCAGACTAAAGTTTATTTCTCAGGTGTAATGTAATTTCAGTTCGTTGTTTTAAATATTTCAAATAATATTTGATTACAAAACTTTTCCATGAGGTATAATTCAGAATTATCATTAGTTTCTTCGGTTATTATTAAGTGATCTTTTGTGGATATGTTTTTTATTTAAAAAATTCAAAATTTTTAAAACGAAATGTTTCCAGTATTTGTTGTATATTTATCTTTGGACCCTTCTTCCACAATAGTTATGTCAGTTCTGAACTACCGAGCTGAATGCGACAACTTTCGGTTCCATCAGCAATTTAATTATGTCTCTCTCTCTCTTTCTCTCTGTCCAGAAACAATGCATCGTTTTCGTTATCAAGTGCTTGGAAGTTGTTGCCTTCAGCCATTTCATTATAGCGCGAGCAAATTATTCCGAAGGCCTGGATTAATATCACGTAATTTGCGCGTTGCGTATGTAATTAAAAGCGGCCATTTATGTCCTTACTTACGGTTAAGTGGAGTCGTTTTGTGCAATATGTTTCAGGTTCTCCCGGCCAGTATTAGGCTTTCTGTGAACTGAAAGAGTATACAATGGACATAAACCGTGTGTATATGAGCGGTAGTTACATATGTGTGTACCTGTTCCGTCAAAAGTCACGTTAATATATGAGTAATTTTGCCATTGCTTTTTACTTACAATATACCATGTGCATAATGTATCTACAATTTTCTTTTAAGATTTTGCGTTATGCACGGATAAGCTGTTCATATGGATACATATTGCCTTATGTGTTTATACTGTATATATCTATTTATTATATATAAATATATATATATATATATATATATATATATATATATATATATATATATATATATATATATATATATTATGATGTATACATAAGTATGAGAGAAACCGAATGGCAAATGTAAGATATGAGGTTTACATGATATATAATAATATTCATTACGGATAAAACCCGAGACTAAGCGCCTTGCAGTCTTGTAGGTCATATACGAGTTTATGAGCGAAGTAAATGTCATTTATACGGCAAATTTATGCCTGGCAAATCTTAGGATAACTCGCCAAAGAGCGGTATATTATAACTCGCTAATGTGCGGTATATAGAAGATTAA
This sequence comes from Macrobrachium rosenbergii, assembly GCF_040412425.1. Classification (NCBI taxonomy): domain Eukaryota; kingdom Metazoa; phylum Arthropoda; class Malacostraca; order Decapoda; family Palaemonidae; genus Macrobrachium; species Macrobrachium rosenbergii. Next base: position 28,728,067 of record NC_089757.1, on the reverse strand, counting down.
CTGAAGTGGCTGTACAAAGTATGTTATTCTATTTTTGCCTTTATCCAAAATTTTACATGGTCTTGGCTTAGATTTTTTTATCATATATTTTATTCTTTTTTGTTTCTCACTGTCTTTAGCTCTTGGTAGTTTCTGGTGTTTATTGAACATCTCTCTAGCAACGAAGTAACCCCAAAGAATTATTGATTGATTTTGATGGCATTTTTTGGGACAGGTACATAAATTGCCAAGGTGTAGTGTTAGAAATTTTCATATGGAACGGGATCCGGATTCAGGAGTAAATCTCCGACTTTTTTTACCTTCATTAATTAGTTATCATTATGGATTTTCATACAGACTGAGATCTGGAGGCGGATCCAATGCTAAAGTTCTTTTAGCTTGATCGTAGTTACCCAAACTCCTAGTGCTTTGTAGCCTACTAACATTATACATCACAATTGCTTCGGGATAAATTTTCATAAGCTGGTTTAGAATTATCACTGCAGTGCATTATCCAACTGATGTTATAATTATAATTTTTTTTCTACTATAAACGTAATTATACTTTTTTACTTTAAACTTTTCAGCTTTTTATTCGTATCCCCTTATATATATATTTTTTCGCCTTTTCCTGTGTGAGTGTTGTTCGAATCTACTGTAAGAAGCTTTTAATCACTGTAACGTCTTTACTCAAGCTTTGAAAATGATTTCTTTCTATGCTTGAGCAAAGCGTATTCGTCCGCCCTTTATTTTGGTCTGTAACTTGTTTTTTCTGTCATTCCATATCACCTCCAGCGAAGGTGTGGGGGTGGCGTGTTTACAAGTGTATTCGTATCCACAAAATATCTCCAAGATTATGGACTGGTTGCAAGGATATTTGGTGGAGTTGGGTATGGGCCGAGGAAGAGTGATTTAGAATTTGATATGCAAACATCGTATTGCTGATCAAGTATTATTTTTTTTCTTTTGTTTTGAATTCCCTTCCTTTTTACTTTCCCCTCACATTCAGTAGCTAGATTTCTCTCGTCACTCATCTTCTAATGTTCTAGAGAGGCTCAATTTTTTTCATTTTCTTTTTATTGATGTATCATCATCTAACACCCAACATTTGTCCTTTGCATTGCAATAGCTCTGCGTAGCTGTTTTCTCCCTGACACTTGAACCCCTCCCCTCTCGCACTTTCTTCTTCTTAAAATAAAAAAAAAAACTGCAAAAGGCTGAGGTCGAATATATATTGATTCTGGAGAATCTCTCTCTCCCTTCTTTTGTCCCTCAACAGCTTCTCATATTTTCTCGCAATATTTTCCAGAAGACCTCCTTATGTCTGAGAGAGAATATTATTTTGTTTTATGCGCACATGCAATATTATAAAAGTTAGTTATATATATTATATATATATATATATATATACCGCATTTCTTGAGGCTATTTGGACACAGATCACGCATGCGCTCGTGTTTGTTTGTCTGCCTGTCCTCCGGCCTCCTCACAATAGGTTTTAAAAGTTTCTGATGAATTTTATGGCTTTGTTGGCGTTCTTCCTTGTCTGAGAACTTTCTGGCCGCACTTTGAAGTTATAAAAATATTTAAATATGGCTGACCTTCTAAACCTATTGATATGACAGGGTTAAAGATTGCTTGTGTTCTACCCCCTTAAGTTAATATGCAAAGAATTCAAGGAGATTTACTATTAACGATGTTAAAATTGTAATGGGTATTAGAGATAGAAGCATCGGGAATTTCCTTTTTTATTATTTTCATTATTCACAATGAATTTGGTTCTAAGATAAATGAATAACTTATCCCCGTGAAATGAGAGCGAAGCACGTTCCCAAAAGCTCTCTGAGTAACTTTTATTATATCTAAACAACCAAATTATTGAGTTTGTAACGTTTATAACTATCGTTGCCTTATTATTATTATTATTATTATTATTATTAATATTATTAATATTATTATTATTATTATTATTATTATTATTATTATTATTATTATTATTGATGCTCATTAACACTAAACACTTGAATATACTGGGAAGCTTAGTCTAGCACCTTGCCTAAGGAGAGAATGGGCTGTAGAGGGGCGGCCTGTTTGACTATTGATTGAAGACCTTCAGAGCCTAAGTGCCAGGACGTCCATCTCCTCCCAAGGGAAAGGTTCCCCAAATGTTAGGGAACGGAGGAGGCCCACGGGGAAAGGACTCTGCCGAGGGGCCAAGAGCACTTGAAGGGATTAGGCTGCCCTTGGGACTCGAGAACACCGAGATGGAGACGTGTTGGCTGACTGACCAGGGGTTTCGACAAGAGATGAGAGAGAAGGGTGAAGGAGGACATAAACTGGATGAATTATGGAAAAGGATCAAAGTGAAGCCGGTGGATGGAAAGGGAGGAAGGATAGGGAAAGTAGGAACAATAGAATTTCCGGAGGAGAGGTGCAGGCAGTTTGCAATCGAGGATAGGGGGAATTTGGAAAGAAAGTTGCAGGAATCATAGACGTAAAACGTTGGAATAGAAAATGAGAAGCAACGAATAACAAACAGAGATATTGCGACACATAGTGGTAATTTTACAGTCGGAAAATAAAATAAAAAACAAGTAAAAAATGCGCAGAAGTTTCTTCGGCGCAGTCGGGTTTTCTGTACAGCGTATAATCAAGGCCACCGAAAAGAGATCTATCTTTCTGTGGTTTCGGTATAATGCTGTATGAGCCGCGGCTTAGGCGGTGGTGGCCTAGGCTATATCGTTGCCAGAAGCACGATTATGGCTAACTTTGACCTTGATTAAAATAAAAACTACCTGAGGCTAGAGGGCTGCAATTTAGTAAGTTTGATGACTGGAGTGTGGATGATCAACATACCAATTTGCAGCCCTCTAGCCTCAGTTGTTTTTAAGATCTGAGGGCGGACAGAAAAAAGTGCAGACCGAAGACAAAGCCGGCGCAATAGTTTTCTTTTACAGAAAACTGAAAAGGAGCGTTTAAAGACATACATTATAATAGCTGAAGAATTAAGACTGTTTATTTTGTAGCTAGAAACTAGAACGAGAATATTTACATGTGGTTTCTTTGAATCTTAATGGAAATTTATAAGGAAAATTTATAAGTTTATGAAGTGTAAGTGACAAGCGAGTGGTATTAATAATTGTATCTTTAGTAAGATGCAAACTATTGGAAGAATGAACTCAGACATTGCCGAATGGATAAATTACCCCTGATGTTATTTTTTGCATCTTGCGCCAAACTACATCAACTAACTAATATTGTAGGCAGAAATTCAAGTCCCTCATTTCCACGCTTGTGTTATATTGCCATAGCGAACGTGCGTGACTTTATTATGCACCAGTATAGATAAAGTATTGGCTGTTTAGTCTAAGTTTTGGCGACCAGACGCTAAAACCTATCAGAAACTGTATTTGTTTGACAGTATCGTAAAACTTTGTGAGGTTCGTTATTGATAAGGCGACGCTACTCTCAGTTTTATACTATTCTCCAGACCAAGGGCGCCTCGCTTTCTCTTTACCTCGGATACTTTTTTTTTCTCATTGGGGAGGAGAGTGCCCCTTCGTCTTTTAATGAAGTTCGTAATTATAACTGCGGCCAACAAGTCTGGATACATTATCGACTCTTGCAACCTATCGTTGAGAAATGTCACGCACTGATGACTTTTAGGTTAGGTACCGTTTACAGCTAGTATGGATAAATGACTCAGCAGGTTGCCAGGACACGATAATCATACCTTTATACTCGTTAGCCGCGGCTGTAGTGTCAGACGCCCTCATCCCACCTTGGAGCTGTGGTGTGAGAATGCATCGCTCAGTTACTTTCCATCCAACTTTCGCCATGCTTTGGGAGTCAAGCATTTCTTCCATTAACCAGAACTTCATTTGGAGAGTTGGTCTGTTGCTAACTTTTCCCTCTCTGCTTGTTTTCTGTGGTTAAACTTCACCTTTTTCCTTTCTAACCTTTTACTGTACCTTCATTCATTTTCTTTTTTCTTCCATCTTGCTGTCCACCCTCTCCTAACAGTTGTTTCGTATTGCAACTGTGGGGTTGTCCTTTTGTTACATCTCTCAAACCTTTGTACTCTCAATTTCCCCCTTCAGCGCTAAATGACCTCAAAGGTCCCAGCGCTTGTCCTTTGACCTAAACTCTATATTCTTTCTTTCTTTCTATCGTTTCCTTTCTACATCTTCTCTAATCGCATTGGCACGAAGTTCACTGTCTTCTCATCTTTATAAGAAAAGATTGAAAGCTCTTTATACGGCTTTGTCTAGGGACAATTCAGGAACAGACTCGATATTCGAACATTACTCCTCTCAGGCACAGACCAGAACCACTTAGAAATGGAGACGCTGCTTGATAGTATTTCATCTGTTCTGCAATATGATCTCCCTGTTACACAGCAGTCTCATCTATAGTCAATATAGGAAACTTAATTCCAGTATTTCTGATGACTGCCTTGAGACGTGGAGACTTGTATAGAGAAAAAATACAGAGTAATTTCATATGGCGACGTTTCTCCTACAAAAGTCCGATATGCTCCTCTAAATAAATTTGGACAAGGTACTTCCAGAGGCGTCGTAAGTTCAAGAATAAAATCATCAAGAAAATCGGAGAAGTGAAGAGTTGAATCAACATAAAGTACATCAACATTGCTACATGTAATTTGTATTGTAGGTGGTGTCCCCTTACGATGAACAAGAGGAGTTAATGGAATGGCATAAGATAAATAAAAACATACGGAGGACTGAAAGGCTATCATGGACAAGTGCAGTAATCAAATAAGAAGCCACGTAGAACCAGAGCAAAAATATAGAGGCAGTAATAGCATTCTGTCATTTATTCATACCTTCACGTATGCATAATATTGACATACTCGTCGTCACCATGACAGAATTGCATATTGTACAAAAATAGTATGTAAGCTTGAATGTGAAGGACCTCGTTGATCTAGTGCAATGTAAATAATACGAAAGTCAGGTAACTTGGTAGAAATTAAAACTTTAAAAGTAGTAACAGTAGAGACAAATAACTTATTTTATTAACAGCCACTCCACTGCAGATTTTGTTGTTTATGCTGTCCTCCTATTTCCATGTTTTTACCATTCTATATATATATATATATATATATATATATATATATATATATATATATATATATATATATATATATATATATATATATATATATATATATATGCGTGTGTGTTTGTTATCATGAGTGTGTATATGTACATATATGGAGTACAGATAGTCACAGTGACCTCTTCTCGATTTCCTCAGACTTTCGGGATACTCTTATAACGTCTAACATTGAATCCGGCGCCCATTTTGCATTAGTCCATATCTTAATAGAATGATAAAGATGATCCTCTTTAAAATTCATGCACAGATACATCTTGGTGAGAGCCTTTCAACCCATGCCAAAGTCTTATAGCCTTGAACTCCCCGTTTTGACATTGCATCTTGTTCATTTTCTCGAGCGCTGTGAGGAATGCCTACATATTACTGCATACACTGACGTTTCCTGACAGCAATACTTTGATATTGCCAAAATTAATGGGCACGGCCCTCTGTTTGATCCTGACAAACTCATTTCCTTGAACAATGATGATTATGTTTTCATTTAACTCTTTACACAGTTTATCTTGTCACGAACATAAAATTTTCAACTATGCTAACATTGGATGCTATTGCTGTTCTGTTTGCCCTTGACCTGACATTTCATGAGTCTGTGCCAATCTTATTATCTTGAACACCGTGGAAAAGACCCTCATATAACCTCATACATAGAGGGCGTCTTGGCACGAATTGTTTAACTGTGCCAAAATTTTATGGTCCAGACCTTTTGTTTAAACCCAGACCTTCCATTTCTTGAAGGTATAAAGTTAACGCTGAGGTAATTTGTAAACTTGTTGTGAGTGTTTTGGGGAATTAAACTTGCTTCAGAGAGGCGTCTTGAGATGAGGAATCGGATCCTGGGTTCAGGTACAATTAGGTTACCTTTTTCCATCTGCAAGAAAACGTAATCTGTGGAGAGGCAGTCATATCGTGTTTTTAACTTATGTTTGTATTTGTATATTTAAAGATTTGTACGAATTCAAGCACAAACATAATAATTTACTTACATTAGTTATTGAGTGCTAATAGATTGTGAATCATTTTAAATATCTTGAAAATTCAACAGAAAGAACTTTATGTCCCTCTAACAATCATTAACATTCTCTTCCTCTATTTAAAGCCGACGACAACAGATTGAAAGCACCGAGAGAGAGACACCAAATAATAATAATAATAATAATAATAATAATAATAATAATAATAATAATAATAATAATAATAATAATAATAATAATGTATATTAGAAATCCATATTTGTTTAAATGAATCATATTTTTGGAAAAATAATAAAATTTAATTTTAAAGTAAGCATTGAGGAGGAACACCGTTCAGGTATTCGAAAGTCTTTGCTTTTATCTTTTAAAGTTAATACAATGTTTATTGATATAATTGTGGATTTTTAATGTACAGCAATTTAATCACGACATTGTGACTTTCTTAGCAATAATAATAACAATAATAATAATAATAAAAACGCTACGTATGTCAAAACTTAACGAACGCTTCCCTGGCCCATAGCCAACCTACCCACAAATGTTCATTAAAATCCACCGATAAATTTTTGCGACACCTTACAGGAAGACAACAAACAATCGTTGGACTTCGACGCTATCTTTACATTAAGGGAGGAGAGGAAGTCAGGAGGAGGAGAAGGGGGAGAAGGAGGAAGGGACATCACTTTAGGGATTATTGACACTTCTCCGGGAGATTGTGTGCAGGTCCCCGTATTGACACACTCATGATCGCATTAAGGAAGCGTCCAAATACACCCCCGTTCGATTCGAACGCACACATACACACACATGCGCGCGCGCGCACAAACACGCATACACATTATATGCATGTTGTATATGTATGTGTTGTGCGCGTGTGGGTATGTCTGTTTGTGTGTTAGAGAGAGAGAGAGAGAGAGAGAGAGAGAGAGAGAGAGAGATAAGGCTTGTCCTATTTTAGAGAGAAAAGGGTAGAGAGATGAGAATTTTCCTTTATGGAGAGAAATAGAAATGAGAATTGCCCTGTGTTACAAAGAGAGAGAGAGAGAGAGAGAGAGAGCGGGAAGAGGGTTGCTCTATGTTAGAGAAAGGGAGAGGAACGAGAATTGTTCGGTGTTAGAGAGAGACATAGAAAGGGAGAGATGAAGATGGCTCAGGATCTGAGAGAGAGAGAGAGAACAGAATTTAGGAGGCTACCCTTGAAAATTATTCGACCCATTTTTTGAGATTGAAAATCCCTACTGTTACATTTCTCTCTCTCTCTCTCTCTCTCTCTCTCTCTCTCTCTCTCTCTCTCTCTCTCTCTCTCCGGGTCATAAGCGTTTTAATGATCCATGAATTGACGTAAAGGGAGTCGGGTATTGATAGACGTGTGGAACGCGTTAATCTAAGCCATTTAATGGCTCTCCCATCTCTTTGACCTAAATAGCTGCATGCTATGGATGCTTTTGACCTAGTGGTAAGGGGAACTGACATCCCTCTCTCTCTCTCTCTCTCTCTCTCTCTCTCTCTCTCTCTCTCTCTCTCTCTCTCTCTCTCTCTGATGAAACGTGGTTGATTGTAAAGTAAGTTTATTGAGAAATAGTTTCGGATTATGTGTATTGAGAATAGCTCTCTCTCTCTCTCTCTCTCTCTCTCTCTCTCTCTCTCTCTCTCTCTCTCACACACACATGAAACAATAAGGACGATTATGAACTCTGTGAAATGTGAAATAGTTCTCTCTCTCTCTCTCTCTCTCTCTCTCTCTCTCTCTCATTGCGTCATGAATATGACCGAGATTACATGCCGATGAAAGAAAGGCTTTTTCATTTAAAAATCAACAGTTAACAGAAAACAGGATTCCTCTCTCTCTCTCTCTCTCTCTCTCTCGTTGCGTTATGAATATGACCAAGATTACATGCCGATGAAAGAAAGGCTTTTTCATTTAAAAATCAACAATTAACAGAAAACCGCATTCGTGTGCCCTCGGGACGAGCATGCAATTTTCTTTATTGTTTAAGCAACAACGCTTACAAGCTTTTAATTGGCAGTCCAATATAGAGTGAATGAATTCCAGATCTACAGAAGTTTGTTATCGCTCGAATCCACGTATGTTAACATGGCACCCACACGGGTGACTTATTCAAAGCGTTTTTTTTTTTTGTTTTGTTTTGTGGAAATGGAAAAAGAAAAAGGAGTCTTGCATTGTTAAAGAAAAAAATAAAAGAATTGTGGACTGGGATTTATCTCAGTAATACCAGATCTTGCTGGTTCCAGAGCGATCATTTACAATGTATCGTTGCAAGATATTTTTTTTTTTTAGTATTTTGCTAACAGCCAGACATTAATAATACTTCACCTCTCTTTCCATCTTCGTTGACCAAGATGATAGCTAAATAGCTAATCACTTGCCGCCCATCTTTTAATTACTTGTTATTTATTTACTGCTGTGGGGAAGAGAGGTGTGAACTTTTCCCTTTAATACGTGCAAGTGCGAGGCTGAGCAGATCACTAACTACATACCTACAATTGCACTGCAATTATAAGTGTGTTAGCCTTTCCTTCAGCCAGTAGAAACTTTCAATAGAAACTTTTTGCCTCTGGGCAGAGTGCTACAACAATATTCTCATAGCTGTAAGATTCTTACTGAATGGAGCACTGTATGTACTTTGAAGCATTTTATATATTAATTTTCTTCCTCTGCAATTAGTTTTTTCTTTACTAATTGTATTTTTATTGACAAAGTTTCTTTATGATCCTTTTGTCCTATTGCTACTGAATCCAGCTCAATTTTTTATGGTATTTCAGTTTTTTTCTGTTTCACTTTACCACGCCCAATCTGGTGTTTTTCTCGAGTACTAGCCTCACGACCCTCCTCCCTTTTGCAGTAAGTTGTTGCCCGTCACAGTGTAATTACTGGACGGTAGTTACTGCCATCGTAACATCCATTACGATTTCCAATTACAAGAACCCACCCTAATACACAGAGACAGTTTCAGACAGCGGCCTCTCTACAGTAGCCTCTTCTTCTAACAAGTCTCTCTCTCTCTCTCTCTCTCTCTCTCTCTCTCTCTCTCTCTCTCTCTCTCTCTCATATTCAAGTGTAGCTTTAATCTGCATATATCCAGGGTTTGGAAGTGAAATTGAAATTTCGAGGTTTGAGAGAAATAGCGAAAATGAGCTCACTTTTTTTTTCAAAAGTTTTTATATTTGATGCAAATGGGAATACGTATGCTTTAAATCACCAGAACACACAAAATATATGTAAATGCACCACTTGGAAAAATACAACTGTGTACATATCCTGACTTGTTTCATCTTTAGTTTTTAAATACATCTTCGTGGCTTAATATTTGTGTATAAAAAAAATTCATAATTAGCCAAGTGTTAGAAGCTTACCGACCAGCTATTGTGGTGGAGATGGGTTGCTAGCCATCCTAAGTACAGAACCTCAAGGTATTAACCCGGTATGTATCCACCTTCTTTCAAAGTCCAGGGTAAAGTCACGCTAAGTAAAGTAGACGGCCGCACGAAGACATTGTTTATTAGTATAATAATTTGTTGACAACACAATACAGAAATGGGTGTACATAGTACTTTGATCCCCGAGAGGCTAGTACTAAACATGGCGTCCCAAGGAGCTCCGAACTTTAGGAATTACTTACAGCAGAGTCGATATCAGCTTCTGAATGTTCGAGTCGAACTTTTACCACTGCTTCTAAACTAAAGGCCAGG
>NC_089757.1:28705764-28713264 GCF_040412425.1 Macrobrachium rosenbergii | reverse complement strand
GCTCCGAAAGAGAATCCATATTTTATTCAGTGCCCCAGACGTTGTTTTCCCACGGGGATGCATCTCAAAAAAAAAAAAAAAAAAAAATTAAACCGGAGCGTTACAAGGTACTTATTACCTCCTTTAATAAATTGGACGGAGGGTATATATTCACCTGGGTCCCTTCTTTGTTTGTCGACGTATTCACAAGATATTTCTTATCGATAAATTTTGCTCTTGAGGAAGGTGGTGCTTATCAGAATTTGAAATGGATAATAAATCGGGAACTGGCTGAGGCAGTTTATTTTTTTTGTTTCCGGTGTTTAAGTTTTGAACGCCTGTTGTTTTTTTTTTTTTTTTTTTTTTTTTTTTTTTTTTAAGTTTACGAGCAAAGACCAGAAGTTGAATATCACAAGTCGAAATACGTGTGAGACTGTGTGATTGTGTGTGTGTGTGTGTGTGTGTCTGTGTGTGTGACTGTGTGATTGTTTGTGTGTGCCGAGGGTCGAGCTTGTGTGCACGCGGTCGTGTATATGATTGTTTACTGAGTAAGGGGGATGATTTCAATTTTGGCATAATAGATTTACGAGATGCAGTGTGTGTTTATGAAGTTTAATGCGAAACGTCGGTGGAGTGGAGATAGATTACCCAGGCAAGTTTAAACGCTTGCGAAAGCTAATGGAATCATAATTTTTATCTGCAAACAGTGGAGGGTTCGGGAAAATGTTTTTGAGAATTTGGGCATTTTATTTCCGTTTTCGGGATAATAGTGTATTAAAACGTATTTGTTTTATGCATGTTATGATTTTTGTAGGTATAAAATTATAAAACATTTTCCAGTTTTCGTATATTTGTGGGTTTGCTTTGTAAGATTTTGTTACATGGTTTATTGGAACGCGATCGTAACAAAAGTTAGTATACACTTCAGAAAAACATTTGTTGATAATTCATATTTTGCTAGTCTTATTTAAGCGAACAGGGAATTGCGTAAGTCAGACTTGATGATGTAATGCCTAGAAGAGTTTTCAGTGCTCCTTATTTTACTTGCATTGTGTAAACGATTCATTTCCACAGCAATAGATAATATAATTTCATATACGTTAAACATCCACACTTCACTTCCATATAGCAGAGTTGACTTACCTTCACACATTCCATCCTCGACTCCCATAGATCAGTCCAAGTCTCCAAGTCTTATCCTACCATCATTCATTGCATTTACTCCGAAATGTCTATATGTATCGACCGCTTCTATTCTTTTGCTATCCTTAACAGCATTCATTATTCCACTTTCTTGGTTTCCATTCACCCTGATAACCTTGCTCGGTCTACACTCACTTTCAGTTTTCTCTTACTAACACTTTCAGACTCGTCACTGGTTAATGCACTTTCTCTCCACTATCCCCAATCAGGGCTGTATCATCTGCAAACATCAAGCATTCCACTCTTCCCTACGCGACCCATTTTCATATCCCAAAGCTTTGGATCTACACTAGCCGTTCTTTTCTAACCTCTCACTTTCACTTCATCCATAAAATGAAGTGATAGGGAACATAACAAAAACCTTTTCTCAGACAGCCTGTTATACCGAACCACTCACTTTCTTTTTAACATATTTTAGCACAAACTTCACCTCATCATAAATAATTTTAATTCCCCTCTACAAAATAATTACTTTCTAAGGCCGAGAAATTCAGCATCATACTTATGACATGTTTGTCATTTCTGCCTGAAACTTTATGAAAGGCCATATATGTAACCTAAAACTTTCCCTTTCCTCTCAAACTTCTCATTCAACCTTCTTTTTAAACACTTGATCCATACACTTTTCTATCTTAACCTACATTTCCCTTCCACTCTGTATCATTCTGTCATCAATCTTAATTTCTATATAGAAAAAATACCATCAGTCAAACCCAGTTTGCTAAATAATGTAAAGCCCCTGTAACTCTTACAGTTAATTGTGAGATCTTTACCTTGATACAAAGCAATGATTATTTTTCTCGCCCATTCCTCTGGAATTTTTCCTTCTTCAGATGTACCTATCACACCCTGGTCAGCCACATAACCATACTGAAATCACCATACCACAGAATCTCACATAAATTCACCAAATCCTATGACTGATCGACCTTTAACTTCTTCATTTCCATATTTACAATGTCTATCAAAAGCATTTTCAAGTTTACACCAACTCGTTTCACTTTTGTGTCATTCTGCTTTACTTCTTTTTAAACTATATTAAATATTTTACATTCTTTTGAAAAGCCATTAAATATTTTACAGAATTCTCTGTATCGTCACAGGACTACATTCTCTTCAAACAGCATCTTTCTATATGCTTCTCTCTCTCTCTCTCTCTCTCTCTCTCTCTCTCTCTCTCTCTCTCTCTCTCTCTCTGGATATTTACTTTTGTCAAGTATTTCTTGCACGACGTAAAGTATTTACACCGTAAACTTACAATATATCACGCTTTTTCATTTTGTCCTTATCTACGTTTTTTTCATACTGACGTATACCCAGTATGATCATTTCTCTTCTTCAGCAGAGGCGGTTCAATCAATCTGCTTTTCCTTTGAACCCTTTTTAAATTCCTGGTCTACCCTTAGCATCAATATATATATATATATATATATATATATATATATATATATATATATATATATATATATATATATAATTTTATATAAACAAATATATATATATACGTATATATCTGTATGTATGAATATATATATGTATATATAATATATACTATATATATATATATATATATATATATATATATATATATATATATATATATATATATATATATATATATATATATACTGTACAGTATATACTGTATATATATCGATTCCTTTTAGGTCTTCACTCCACAGAAGGAAGAAGTAATAAATTATCAATTCCCATCATAAATTTCCTTGGGACGGGTTTTTTTTTTTTTTCCCTCCTGTGTGTTTTATGCTCTTTCAGCGTTCCCAGTTCCACCCACTCGTGCAAGAGGAGCCTGGGCCCAGGGGTCTGCTTTCTATGCATTTTCTCCCGACTGAATTTATTTTACTGCGCGCTTAGCTGGATGGCTCATTTTTCTCGAGCATCCGTTTTCTTTGTGTCTGGCTCCGAGCATGGGGTCCTAGGTTATTATAATAACTGTTATTATAATTTTTTTCGTTGTTGTTGGTTATTTCTTTCATATTTATGAACTGTCATAATTACTATATTAATGAAATGTATATTATATATATGTATGTTATGTGTATTTTTATATATTTATTTTGTATATATGTACCTATCTGTTTATCTATCTATCTATATATATATATATATATATATATATATATATATATATATATATACTATACAGTATTTATACATAATAAAATATATATAATAAATATATACTGTATATATTAAATATATAGATAGGTAGATAGATATATACATATATACGGTATATAGACATAATAAATATACATAACATATATATTATATATAAATATACATAATATATATATATATATAAATATAAATATATATATAATATATATATATCAAAAAATAATCATGATTATTCATAATAATATGAAAGAAATAACCAACAACAATGACAATGAAAATGATAATAGTAGTTATTATATAAATCATAATATGTTTTTTCATCTGCGTCATAATCCGCTTCGCTCCATTTTCCCGTTACATGTGAACATTCTGTTTTGTGGGAGCCTACCGTAAAGTATTATTTCATATGAATATTCTCGTATGATAATTATAATAATTTTTGGCGTTGTTTTGACTGTTCTGTGTGAGTGATCTGCAGTTTCTTTTGGGGAGAGTATGAAAGCGCATTTGCAATTATGGTATATTGAATTACACGACAAGCAGCCAAAGAGAGAAAATGAAATTTTAGTTTTCGACATTAATCTTTGGACATTGCTGTCGGGAATTTAATTGCATTATACCTTGCTCGCCTCCTCGTCATACTCGTCAGGCATCACAGTGCCACAGGTACTGCGTGGAAATTGCAAATTCTAGGGTCAGCTGGTTTGTTCGGTCTTTCGTACTATTTACTTTCAACTTTGGAGTTCCTTGTTTTCCTCTGTATTCCCTTCTGTTTGATAGACGGGCTGGAATTTATTAACACGCCCTCTTGGCATGGCCCACTCAAATTTAGGTTAACATTCCAACCTCGGTAGCTGCTAAATAAAAACAAAATCTTAATATGTTATCAGTCTTACTGGCATGTGCTGTTAAAAGTGAGAATTACAGGTAGGTAGTTTTTCTAATTCACACAGGATTTCACGGCACGACTTTTTCATCTCAATCGAGATAATCATGCTTTGAAGTGAGAAAGCTTAAATAGGTGATTAATGATTACTGTTTATTTAGTGAAGCCTAGTTATTCATTGTGGTTAGAATGTTTGACGGAGGTATGCTTTCTCTGGGTGCTTTCTAGTGCCATTTTCTCTGTTTTCTTTTATCTTTACTGCCGCAGTGAAACCTATTTACAAATATAAATTAGGATGCCGTACAAAACACTTGAAACGAGTACGTTTTAATATCATTGTAAGTCTGTTGTAATCTCTTAGTGTTCGTATACAGACCACTTCGTCTTGCACACGTAGCCCGATGAAAATAATTTCCGGAAACCTAATGTTTGAATGGGTAAGTTTTCGTACTTGAAAGGAATCCGGTTTTCATTAAAACAAATTTTTATTCTAAGGGTATTTGGTGACCTGGCCTTCCCTGGCGTCCATCGCGTTGAATTTATACAGTGCCACAACATCCTTCAAAGGCAATATTCCATAATGATTTCCCATCGTATTTGAGGAGTCCCAGATTTTTTTCAAAACTTCGCGGATCCTTCAGTGACCTTCCTCTGTCAAAGGTTATTTTATGGCCCAGATCCAGGTCATTGTTCTTTCTATATAAACACTTTCTCAGTAGCTGTGTCAGGTGATGTTTAATAACTATATCGAGGTTCGTCATTTTTTGGACCCGGGGAATAATTAATATTGTCTTCCCAGCGTTATTATTGGTTCCGCAGTTGTTTTAAAGATATTAAATTTTCTTTGACACGCAGAGTGCCACAAATGAGGCTGTACCAAAGGAAAGAAAACAGTAGAATAGACGATTCAAGGACAGCCGAAACTAGATAAGCGCTGATTACTCTACATATATGAAAGCTCAGGTCCGTATAAGCGCTGATTACTCAACATATATGAAAGCTCAGGTCCGTATGTTTAGGAAAAATAGAAATTTCTTTTTAAATTGGTATTTTTTTTTAATTAAGCTGGATTCAAAAGCTGCAAAGGAATTTGCGGTCTGTGCTTCTGAATGAGTATAGAAATTCTAGTCTAAGAATTCTTTAGCGTCATGTCATTTGAGGTAGTGGGTAATGAAATGTAAGTACTAATTATATCTACTTACGTATTATGCAAATATGTAAGCATATTTAGCTTCTTATCTTGCTTATTATGTAAATATGTAAGTATATTTAGCTTCCTTGACTTCCAGAAAAAAAATATTTCGCCTCTGAAATGCATTGGCTCCAAAATGAACTAAACTAAAATAAAAGATAACCCAACAGACACTACCGGGGCTTCTGAGTCATTTGAAATTTTCCCAGAATCTCTCAGCAACTTGACATTCTTAAACAAAAGTTCAAGCAGTAGCCTGTTCGATCCCTTTGACAGAAAGTTCGGCACAATTTACGTTTCTGTCTTGCGGTCGCGGGATAAATGGTTAAAGGTATTCGTATTGTATAGGATTATATAACCCCCTTCTCTGCTTGTGAGACATTTCTGTATAATTGACAGGGGTCTCTTGAAACTGATCTCGTGTTGCTGACAAAGTAAACAAGGAATTAAAGCCGTATAGTTCATTGTATACATATTATAAAGCAAATATATTATTGACCTCGTGAATATTTACTATATCAGCAATACGTCTGAATTATTGAGAGTCGTTGACTGATATTGATTTGTAACGACAGCCATATCGGCTCTGGAAATGCTGTCGATATAAGGTTAAATATTTGAACGGTTTGCTATTATGTTTTTGCATGACGAATTTGTAAAGATTCGTAATTTTATTTTCAATATTTGATGGTAACTTCTTGTCAAAATAATGGGCAGTGTTTTTCTAGATGAGGCGGGTCAAAGGCTATGCATTCACCCGAGGCTGTCTGTTTATTAGATTGTTTATTTGTCCACATTCTTTCGAGAGGTGGGCTATGGATCAGGAGAGAGTTGTATTTGAGATGGATCCGGATCCAGATGACGATCTACTTATTTTTTCCCATGAACAATTTCTCATGCGTATTTTTGTGAAATACGATTGATTTTGTTTATGGAACATTTATGAATTATCCCGTATGGCGGCATGATCCTTTGATCCCTCTGTCAGTGACCTTGATTAGTCATCAAGAATCAGTCTCAATGCCTAAATGACAAAATATCAGTATCATGTAACTTTTTGCCTATATATATGTAACTTTACTATTGAGATAAGAGGAACATTAATATTTAATCACAGACGAGATCATAATGCAGATCCTAGTTACTCTTCTTAATTATGATAAAGTTGCTAGTGTTGCTAATTATAGCACAGGAGGCGTTAAGGATGATAATCGTATTTCTATCGTTTCACTAGCAATAGGTCCAGCTTTCAACTCCCACGCGCCTTTCTGCCCTGCTTTCTCAGTTCTGCCTCGGAGCCTTGTCCATCCCCACCCAATTATGCCACTTCGATTTTTTCTTTCTCTTTCTTTTTTGCTCGTTCTGTCCGTGACAGATTCCGTCCATTCTCTGTTTGTTACGTGCCACATCTCTTCGGCAGCATCTTCACGGCCAACTTAGTCTCTCTCTCTCTCTCTCTCTCTCTCTCTCTCTCTCTCTCTCTCTCTCTCTCTCTCTCTCTCTCTCTCTGTTTTTTTGTATTGAAATGTGAGGCCCAAAGTTATTTAGACAATTTTCGAACCTATGCCAAATGTACCTCGACGTGGCCCTGAAACAAATTGGTAATTGCTCTAATATTTTGGGCACTGCAAATCGTATAAGAGATAATAACAAGAATTGATTATTCAAGTGTATTTAAAGGACTCAAGCCATTTAGCACATGTTTTTAAAATGGTTTGAAGAGTATTCAGCGACTAACCACTGGAGCTGTTCCAAAAAATTTAAATCAGAGATTGTTTTATGACGCATTGCATTAGATAAGTACAGTATATCAGGTTTTGATTAAAGATATAAATCTCCGAAATATCTACAAATCACTACATTCGTCTCACTTTTGAAAAGTCAGGAGAGTCTCGTTGCAACCACAAAAATGCAGAGAATAAATCACCAGGTTTCAGAACTGAGTTATTGACATGGAAATTATTTCATTCTCTCGTGGTTTTAGTTCTTGGAGTTTTTTCTTGATATTATTTGGTGATCTGAAGTCAGTTTGCATAAAGAAATGTCGAATTCATTTATCCTTTGTTCAAGATAAAGTAATCACGGTTTGTTTCCGTTA
>NC_089757.1:28660764-28700764 GCF_040412425.1 Macrobrachium rosenbergii | reverse complement strand
GGAGTAGAGGAAGGCCTTAAAAAACACTGGGTTGACCTCGTGGTAGAGGTCTTACGAAACAAGACATTGCATAAAGTATATAGTTAATGAGTGGCTACATATGGGAAGGTTAAACGTACTCTTGATGGGTCTCCTGTGAAGTTCTAATGAAGCAGCTACGAGATGCGACCGTTTTATCACTGAATTACTTCATTTTTGTAGTTAGAGGATGAATGTGACAGAGACTTGTATCTTGTCATACTCGGAAGCCACCCGCTCTTTTAGGAAAAGGTATATTAATGAAAGCAAGGGCACGCCTCTCTTTGTGTCTGTCTATATATCAAACTATGTACGAGCTGTTTGGTTTCTTATTTGAATAGTCATGACAGTCACTACTCTCTTTCTCCATCTGTTAAGATATATATATATATATATATATATATATATATATATATATATATATATATGTGTGTGTGTGTGTGTGTGTGTGTGTGTGCGTGTGTGTGTGTACTGTATATATATATGTATGTATGTATATATATATATATATATATATATATATATATATATATATATATATATATATATATATATATATATATATATATATATATATGCTATAGATTTGTAATGGTATTTATAACACTTGTTCTTCAATTAAAACAAAAACTATGCTTTTTATATTCTTCTTTCAAACCTCCTTTCCTACTTTCCATTTCCAATATATTTCTGAATATTCCGAAATCCCTCACCTGCCGACTCCCACCTGTTGCTCCCGTCCTTAATCTTCTTAATCTCCATTTTAGGGCAAAATCCCCTGAACTGAAAGTTCTCTCTCTCTCTCTCTCTCTCTCTCTCTCTCTCTCTCTCTCTCTCGTTTGCATACATGCATAAAATCTGTTGAATCTGCTTATAATTATATATATATATATATATATATATATATATATATATATATATATATATATATATATATATATATATATATACATACACATATAAATATGTATATATATATTACACATATGTATGCATGTATGTATTTATGTATGTATGCATCATCCCTCCAGTGCCGTAGGACTCAAAGGGACTTCTAAATTCTCCCACTCAAGTCCTTCTTTTGCTTTATGTTGCACAAATCCACTCACTCACTTTTTGCATTCTCTGTCCTCATTACGTACTTCTGTTCTTAGATCGATTTTGAACGCCATCTCTGTATGTAGATGATGCATTCGGTTTAGCAATTTGTAAATCTTGTTGTTTTGCTGATTTAAATAGCAGCGTCTGCATATTGTAAGTCTGTCAAATTTCTGTCGTTGCTCCAATCTGAACTTCCTCTTCCATCTCCGACCTCTTTTTCATTATAAAATCTGTGAGAAGGGCAAAACGGTAGAGGTTAGGTGAATAACATATCCATGTAGTACCTCACTATTTACTGCAAATTCAATTGAAAAAACCCCATCAACATAAGCTTTGTATTACTTCGCTGATGGTAGTCTACATATTTAACAGGAATACCATAGGGACGCAGGACCCTTCTGTAACATTGGTCTGCGGACGGTGTGCAAGCCTTCTCATAACCAGCAAAAGCCATCAGCAGCGTTTTTTAAAATTCCGTACGCTGCTGTACAATATGCCTATAAAACAAATATTTGTTATGTGCAACTCCAGCCTGTTCATCTCTAAGTATTTTATCGATTTCTTTCTCCAGCATGCTGAGAACAATCGCATTGAATAATTTCATTACGACCGATGTAAGTGCAATGCCTCAGCAGTTACTACATTGAATCAGGTCACCTTTACTGGGGACCTCTCAGGTGATTTCCAGTTCCCAATTGTTAGGCTTAGTTTCCTCATTCCATACTGTGCAAAACAGTGTAGTTACTGTACGAAGTATTATTACAGTTTCAGCTGAAATTATCAGCCTGGCGTCCCCCATCTCCCAAGTTTATTACAGATTCCGCTTCAGAAACTCTGAATTCATTCATAGACACATTCAGCTCTTCTTTATCATCTGACGTACCAGTCAAATTGTCTCTCTCATGTCTCGTATTCATGACCTGAGAAAAATGCTCCCACCTGCGTTGTCACCTATGAATATTTCATTAATAATTCCGCAGGTTACTCTTTCACCAGAACCAATCACTGATTACAAAGCATTGTCTAAATATTCTCTGTTGTCTCTTCTTGGTCTTTGTTGAACTTCACTTTCATGCCTTCAGTATGTAGCGTGTTGTGCTTGTGTGTTCATCTCCGTGGAATTTTTTTGCACGTCACTTTTGCTTTTGTGCAATTTCATGGGTTTCATAATTATCGGATCAGCTCTTTTTACTGTTTCGCTTTGCATGGTTACACTTTTATTTTCTTGTTTTTTCGGCTAATTAAAGAGCTTTATTCTACGCAGAAGAAAAAGGGGGGAAAATTCAGATTACCGATAAAATAGATTATGCGGCCGCATAATCAGCTTGGGTGAACCTGATAATTTTTATAGCAAAATATTTAATACATTGTAAACTTACTCGACAAGAGTATAATTTTATTCAGCGGAAACTTGATGTTGAAAATTTATCCGCATAAATATACATACATGCATACATACATACATACATACATACATACACATATATATATATGTATATATACATATATACACACGCGCGCGAGCACACACACACAAAGTAACACAGTCCCGGATGGAAATGGGACGAGACAGTCAAACAGGAAAAGAAAAACTGCGCTTGTCAATTTGAATTAGCAATGTCAAGCTACACGCCTCATGACTAATACCTACTCGGTTGGCAACATCCGCGCCGTTGAGATAGCCGTCGGAAAATGGATGAACGGGAGGAATCAAATGGAAAATAAAGCTTTGGGAACACGTAGAGGTGAGGATATGATAGTTTATGCAACATAATTATGAAGCCATGAGCGCATGAAAGAGTATAACTAGGGATGGCAATAAAGGTTGGTGGGGTGGGGTGGGGGGGTAATGGTGTATTCAGGTGAGGCTCACGTAGGGTACAAACGGCAGCTTTAAAGGATGATTTGAGAGTATTTCTCTCTCTCTCTCTCTCTCTCTCTCTCTCTCTCTCTCTCTCTCTCTCTCTCTCTCTCTCTCTAGCAGGCTTATGATTTTCTTCCTCTTATCTCTCATTGACTTTTCTCTCTAATACATCATACACTCGATATTGATTGATTTATGCAAGGCAGTAGATCTTAATCTTACCTGTATGCCCGCCTGGCTAATCTTCCATCAGCTTTTAGCGGTGAAGAAGGAGCTTAACCCACGCTGTGCACTTTCCTCTCTGCCATTTAAGTCTAGCACTTACCTGAAGTTGTTTTGTTGGCTCCTCTCGTTTTCTTGATTGAGATGCTGATCCCGGAGGTTTTGTTGTGCATCCGCTATTTTTACCAGGAGTATCGATTCTCCTATGATTGCAACTTGTTCTTCCATTAGAGAATGTAACCGTCTACGGACAGGTTTAGTCGATTACAGAAATTCTTTCAAGCCTTGAGATATTATTGTACTGATCTGAAGAAATGTTGTTTTGTTCATACAAACTGTAATTTCAGATTTTGAATAATGTTAGAGTATAGGTATAGTTTGCATACATGCATACAGCCATGGAACAAATTTATCGTGGTTTTTTGAGATTTGTCATGATAATAAAGCGAAAACTCTCAGTACTCCGCGTTCCCTCCCTTTGTGGGTATAATCTCCTCATTAGCACACACACACACACACATATATATATATATATATATATATATATATATATATATATATATATATATATATATATATATATATATATATATATATATATATATATATTCATACATATCAAATTCTGTCACTTAAACACGTTTGACTTCAAATGCTGACGAGTGTTGAGCCACTAATATCAAGTAATGTCGATTTCACTATACCTTGGGAATAACTTACAACCCAAGGGAATTATGTATGATAAGTACTTCATCCCTAGCAAAGATCCGAACCTGGGACTTTGATCGACTTAACCACTCGACTGTCAAGAGGGATGGAAGTTGATATCGACTCTACTCTGCATACACCTGTCAAATTGAGGTTCTCTATATAGAATCAGTCGATATCAACCCATCTCCACCTTGATAGCTGATTGGTATATTTATAACACTTTGCTGATTATATATATATATATATATATATATATATATATATATATATATATATATATATATATATATATATATATATATATGATTATAACTTGTGATAGGATCTGCAGTTTTTACATTTGTAAGGTCAAAGGTGGTGAAGTAGAGCAAAATGCTAAGTTCTTCCTTAGTTAAGCCGATTAACGGTTTTTTCCATTAGATAAATATCATGTAACGTTCAGATGGATAAATTATTCTAAGAGTGAGGTAGGAAAAAGAGTGAAAATCAGTGGAACATTCTCCCTCCCTTCCTGGTCTTTGATTTCACAGTTCACAGATCTTTGTTTTCAGACAGTAAGAATTTATAATCTCCGGCTTTACTTGAAAGACTGGTAGTATAAAAACTAAGCATGCTGGAGTGATTGCATCTTTTTTTTCTTACTCTGGTAAGCGGAAACTATGAAATAGTTGGGTAAGCTTAGTTTTGCATAACAAAGCAGCCTGAATCTAGATCATAACGTAGTATCGATTTGATAGCTACAATTCTATTTTCCGCCTTACGGAAGGTAAATTTAGTTACTCGTGTGTTTATATAATTGTGTAGACGTATTTATATAGATGCCTAGTGACTACAGATTAATCACAGGGATAATTCTGCATCGGCACATCTGTCAACTGTCATAGTTGTGGACATCGACCCCTCCCTTTTTCAGAGCGATTGCCAAATAGATGAGGATAGATTATTTCCTGCCATGGATGCAAGTAGCTGTTTTTATATTCGTTTCTATTTTATATTTTTGTTCGTGTGAGTTAAAGAAGAGAGGTCAGAAAAGTTTCGCTTGCAACGTCGAAGATGTGTATTTAAACATTTATGTTTAACTTGTTAATATTCCCACTGATGTAAATGACAGTATTTTGATGCTTGTCACAAGTTTTAAGTCTCTCTCTCTCTCTCTCTCTCTCTCTCTCTCTCTCTCTCTCTCTCTCTCTCTCTCTCTCTCTCACTTATATACATACATACATACAAAATAAATGTTTGTGCGCCGTTGTTCAGGTTTATGTATATACATACATACATACGTATACATATACATACTAAAAAATACACGTTTGTGTGCGTTTGTTCAGATTTATGTATATATATGTATGTACATATATGCAAATTCTCCAGGCACAGCAGCGCTAACACGCCTGGCACCGCGGCACTCTCTTCACTTCAGGATGCGTGTACTATAGCAACAAGTGCCTCTCTCCCTGATATTGGGCGATATTTCCATTTTCTTTTTTATTTTAATGTTCATCGCTTAATGGGAAAAGAATAAAGAGGCACACATGTTTTTGAAATTCTCTCTCTCTCTCTCTCTCTCTCTCTCTCTCTCTCTCTCTCTCTCTCTCTCTCTCTCGTACTAATTTTATCTTGATTAAATCTGCACTGTGAAGGGGAAAAAAAAATTTATTGTTGAGCATGGTAGGGTTTCGTGTGTGTGTGTGTGTGTGTGTGTATATGTATATATATATATATATATATATATATATATATATATATATATATATATATATACATATATATATATATATATATATATATATATATATATATATATACATATATATATATATATATATATATATATATATATATATATATGTGTGTGTGTGTGTGTATGTATATATATATATATATATATATATATATATATATATATATATATATATATACCTCATTAAAAGAAAAATAGGCATATAGGTTCGGGTCCAGATGAGGACGTTCGGATAACCAAATTTTGTTCCTCTTTGTACCTAAACAGTGAATTGTGTACCTGGTAGACAGACGACAGCGGTAGCTTTGAACAACGTTAGAAAGGCCGTGGGGCCAGCAGTCTCATTCCTAAAGATCTATCTGCCAAGAACCAAAACCGAACACCACGTCTTAAAAAGGGAAGAAAGAATGGTGAAAATAAATACGTAGTATATCTAGCTTAACTGTTTATCATTTATTCAACCTTCATCTTTAATCCACCATTCATCTGCTCTCTCGCTGTTAAAGAGAAATTCCGTTATAAAATTAATAATTTCTACCATGTTTCCGAGATCTTTTAATTTATTATATTTTTATCAGAGCAAAATAACCCAGGAACTAATTTTACTCTCGATCTTGTAATGCAGTTTAGAAAGATATTGGTCTCACTTAAAACGTTATTTGACAACGTTAACTTACGCTAATTAGTTTATGTAAATGTTTGTGCAGTTGAATTTACGTAGGACTAATTTGCATACGACAGTTGTTAGCATAATGAGAAGGCAACTACACCAAAAATATAAATGCACAATTTCCTCTCAACATTTGCTTGCAATACTTCCCCAAAAGACTATCCCGTCCCCGGGCATTATTGCTAAAAGGAAAATCGTTTTACATAGTAAAGCCAAGAACATTTCTTTTTAATCACATGAGTAATTTAATTAGAGAATTAATGTATTTACTGCATTGCCCATGTATGTTCAAGGAAGGTTGTTATTTTATGCTTACATGATTGCCTTTGGAAAAAAAATATGTCTCCTATTCTTAGCTGCGATGTACCTCGAGGCATCGAAAGGGCTGTGGACCCCTTGGTTGGAGGAAGTGGCTCTTAGATGGCTGATGATTCATATCTCCTGAGGCTAACGTCATATTCATTACCTTGAGATTCCAGAAAAGTTAATGATAGCATTATTGCCCGAAATGGCTAGGTGCACGTGTTATGCAGCTCCCGATCCTGAAATGGAAAATAAGTTGGAAAATATGTATTTACTCACACATATGTACTATGTTATGTATATATATATGCCTGTGTGAATATATATATATATATATATATATATATATATATATATACATATATATATATATATATATGTATATGTATATATATATATATATACAGTATATATATATACATATATATATATATATATATATATATATATATATATATATATATATATATATATATTGAAAATGGCTGTATGCATTGCTATGCAGCTCTCAATCCTGAAATGGAAAATATTTTATATAGATATATATATATATATAATATATATATATATATATATATATATATATATATATATAGATATATGTATAGATGTATATATATATATAGATATATGTATAGATGTATATATATATATATATAATGTCTATGTACATAATGGTTTATATCTGTCTGCATCTGCCACTTTCTTCACTGGCTTCATCCGCGGAAACACTCCCATCCCGTAATATTTTTTACGCCTGCCATTTTGTGACATACACAAAGTTGACGGTTTTACCGCCACCCAAGAAATAGGATTAGGCACTGAAGGGTCGACTTGATTATCGCATTGTCGCCTCGGAGACATCAACGACGCCATCGGGCTTTACGGCTTTGATGAGAACTCGCTGGGCGTCAGATTTTACGGCCGCTTTCGTGTTGGGCGGTTTCTGCGGCTCTTCCTCCTATTGGTAGTGGTATCTGTTAGAGGTCCTGGTTCCTCGTGCTTTATATCGTGCGTAGAAAAGATTGATGTATATATAGATAGAGAGATAAAGATAAATATATATTCACGTATATGGGATACAACTGAATGATATATCTTCGTCTGTAAAAAGATTACCAGTGTGTGTGTATATATATATATATATATATATATATATATATATATATATATATATATATATATATATATATATATATATATATATATATCTCAATCAACGTTCAACCGTGTTCATAAACAGGAAATGGCTCCAGAGAAAAGAAGAAATCAACAGTCACCGCCATATTCATAAGTGTTGATTCGTAAATGTACCAACTGTGGTGTAATACTTCCACAACGTTATCCCCTTAATCAACGTGCCTACACAGAAGCCTCATCAACAGCGTGTCGAATTCCCGCACACAGAGACACACACTGCACCATTCCCCCTTAATCTCAATTTGACTCTTGCTCTTTCTGGATACCAAGGCCTTCCTTTCTAAAACTTTTTAAGCGTTGTATCCAATTCTTTCTGCATATTTCCTCCATTCCTCTAACACCTCTGAAATATATATTCTTTCCGCCAACTTATCGTTTTCTTATATTTGTATACATCCATACAGAGAGAGAGAGAGAGAGAGAGAGAGAGAGGGGGAGAATTCGCGAACTCATTGGGCAACCAGTTCGATCAGTCATTTATATGATTACTTTCAGAATGTGGAAGACTGACTTCCTCTTCATTTCCTGAATCCCCAGTTTGGAAACGAAGGTCATTAACCGATTTTTCTCGCAGTGACCGACTTAATCTGGCCTAACATACCCGTTTTGACCTCGTCATCAAAAGAAAATGCTGTTTTTTTATCTTTTAATTATATAGTTTAGCTGTTGTCTCCTAAATGAGGAAGTCTAGGTTCTGTTATATTGATATTCGTTACGACCTACTAGGAAATCGAGTTCTCTTTCGAAGGCCATTTTGATAACGGTCTATAACCGTCGCTGCTGCTGCAAATGCCGTAATTACGAATGATGACCCGCATTGCTTAATCTCTCTCTCTCTCTCTCTCTCTCTCTCTCTCTCTCTCCTCTCTCTCTCTCCGGAGCGAGCTACTTCCCTAAATTTCCCGTAGTTAGTGTAATTAATTCGTTAATTACTGCCGTTTGAAGACCAATCTGGATTTTTCCATGAGTGGATAAGTAGCCCGCTGTATGATGATGATGATGATTTTTGCTGATGACATTATCGTTATTGTGGTTTCACTGTTGAAGGATTCATTTTTTTGCTTAATTCTTAATGGTAGTCTTGGCTCTGTATGTTATTTTTCTTCCTCCACCCTTCTGTCAAAGAAGGATGCCTGGCGAACATCGTCACCCAACACAGTAACATTAACATCCTTTTAAGGATCCTAATGGCTCATCAATAACTTTGAATGTCGCTCTGTCAGATGCTGAAGTTTCGACTTATGGAAGATCAATGTTATACTATTTTCTAATGGTTGGATACCACTAATGGTTACCATGCAAATTTCCAAATATAAATTTCTAAAAGACTTTTATTTAAGTATCTCAGTAACAAAAAAATGCTATAAAATTGGGGTTGGGTTTATCATCGAATTATATTTTTCCTGAATTTTATTATGGTGAAGATGATTCACATACAGTTGTTACCAGTTTTTCAGTAGTAATTATTATTATTTTTGTTGATGTTTTTTCTTTGTGGTAGCGCTAGTGGTATTATTTTGATCATTTTTATTATTATTATTATTATCATTTCACAGGACGGGAGGACTGAAAAATTGCTTTTTTCGAACCTCATTACTTACGGCCATTACCAAATTAAGTACCGACCCTGTGATTTAATTGTACTTAATCAGGAGAATTACAGTGCAATTATGTTAATGATGTTCTACCTCACGTTGGTTGACTTGCTATTACGAGGGGAGAAATGGGGAAAAGGGAGGAATGTTCTCTTTTTCATTTCCGTTTTAGTTATTTTCTTTTCTCGCGGTTTCTCAGTTACTCTTTATCTGTTAACTTTTATTTGTGCAAAGGCTGCCAAGAATTACAGTCTGTTTCATGTCACATCTAAAAGAATTTCTGTCAAGAGTGAACCCAGTATGCAAATAAAGAGCTTTTCTTAACCTTACGACTACAGATATTTCCAATCAAGAGAGTAGTTTCTATTTTTGAATGTTCTCTATTTCCTGTTGATGGTATTTCCTTGCCTACGCAACTACTTTGCAGTGTTTTATATGAAGCTGGTGTTTTATTCATTAATTGTATTTACATCCAAGTTTTTCTATGGACTGGTTCAGATCAAGATCCGGTTGCACTTTTGTTAGAGATGGTACTAGTGTAAAACTGTAAGGGAGTAGGTTGATTGATAGATTGGTATATCAGTGTGTCGTATAAAAAATTTCAGTGGTGGATGGAAGAGAGAGAGAGAGAGAGAGAGAGGAGAGAGAGAGAGGCCTTCGTACTTTTTGGTGGCTCCTAAATGCTTCAATTTTGTGGTCACTGGATGCCTTCACGTAAAGCCTGTTCTGTGATGGCTACGGAAGGCCTTTAATATCTCTAAGGCGTGCACACATTTATTTCTTCTGTTTTGAATATCTATATTAAGATTTTTTATGCGATAATTAAATTTATTTCCAAGTATTTAAGAAAATAAAAATATTGTTTAACGGAACCTTCAGCGTATTTATTATTTCTGATAATTTTTTTTAGTGGAATGTATAGAAACCTCTTTATGTTAGAGAAACGAACTATTTTGTTACAAGTTTCGAGTCAGCTGAGATGAACAATCGCAGACAAATGTCATTAAATCAGGATATCAACATAATGTAAGATCTTAAAATTGTTTCATTTTTTCTTTCTTTTAACAGTAATCGAGGCCATGTTTTCAATTTTGTGATTATCGATATAATGCTCTCTCTCTCTCTCTCTCTCTCTCTCTCTCTCTCTCTCTCTCTCTCTCTCTCTCTCTCTCTCTCTCTCCTTTTCCTTCTCCTCCGCACTATGACCATCTCTAATCCTGCCACAGCGAAGGATTTATCCCACCGACTTCTCCAATATCTGGATGAGCCATTCTTTTGTGAAAGTTGTGCTGCTCTTCTCCAAACCCTGATCCTCTCCATAGCTCGGGCGGTGGGTCCTCTCGTATAACGCCCGTGACGTCACGCCCTTGTTCTGCAGTAGGTCGTGGTGGCAGTAGCCTAACTGGTACTCGAGAGACGCCACATTGGCGTCACGTAGTAGTGTTTAATTAAAAGTTGATCGCTGGGAGAATCAGCGCCAGAAGTGGGGTCTCTTGCGGACTGCTCCCAAGTTAACAACGAGATGGTCCATCTAGTCTTTATGGATGTCAGTGGCTTGATGTCCTACTTTGTTTATTATTGTGGGCGACTTCTGTTCCTCTTTTGTTTTCTGATGAACTAATTGACCTGTCGTCTTTACCCTACTTTAGGGCTGATATCTTTATGCTCTCTTATTTTCTTTAGACGATATTTTTTTTTATTATGTCTTTTAATGTCTGTAGAATTTACATCTATAGATCGAATTTTCTGTTTTTCCTCTTTTCAATAAGATAATTATTTTTATTCCTCGTTTCTCCTGTGTATCAGTGCTGTGTTCTTTTTTTTTTTCCTATACGGATGGGATTTGTCTGTTATTTTCTGTTCTGTAGACTTGACATTTCATTTCTATTTCCTTCTTCTGTGAAATTGATATCTGTAATTCTTTTTCCTTTAGAGATGATACTTTGTTCTACTTTTTCTTCGGTATAGCAAAACTTTTATGTGGAGCGTAATGCTTTATCTTTCTCTAGAACTAATATCTTTGTTCGTCTCTCATTTCCTTTGAGTTATCATCCCCATTCATTGATTTTTCCCGTAAAGAGGATATCTTCACTCATGTGTTCTTATATATAATGTTAATATCTGTATTCTACTCTTTATTGCGTGGCTAATATCCTTATTCCCCTTTTCTGTAAAGCAGATGTCCTTTTCATCTCTTTTCTGTAAAGTCGATATGCTTACTGTGCTTTCCCTGGAGCTCTTATCCTTCTTCCTTTTTATTATAGCCATCTGATTATTCTGCTTCCATTGCCTGAAGAGTTAATATGGTAAATAAAAAATAACACCTTTTGTGCGGGGCTGATGCAATTATACCTCTTTTCCATTCTGTTGAGTCTTTACTTACTGGTATTTGGTACTGTCCTTTGTAAGTTGACCTCCGAAGTTTAAGTTGCTTCATGTTGATCAAAAGAATGTTTAAGCTTACAGCGTCGTTATTCATTTGTATTTATGTCTCTATATATGTGTATGTTTGTATGTATACTGGCGTAATATGTTCAGTATAGAAGCTGATGGGATGGCAAAGTAATAAATATCATTAAAGTAAATATAACATTTTTATGATATTACAAAATCTTTTAAGTAATATTCTTATAACACTGTCTTCACTGGAATGAAAACCGAAAGCCCTTATTTCCTGTTCCTCAGGACAGACTGAATGGCTAGGCCATAAACTGGAAAACAGCAATGAGCCGTAAACAACGGTTTATTCGTCATAAAGCTTTAGCATAGCAGAAATGTGTAAGTTTAGGAACAGTCGTCAATTTCGGTCGCGTATTGATGTCCCTTTTATATCAGTAATGGAAATCATAGAGGTCACCTCTTGAGTTTTTATTTAATCTACAATAAATGTAGAGAATGTGATCTGTGTCTCCTTTGTGTTTGTACAATGAGAGAGAGGACATTGTCATACAAAGATAATTATTTAAAGAGGATAAGGGACTAGAATTGATGCGAAACATTGTTTAACGAGTCATTTAGTGCATTTAGTATTTCTGGCAATTTTTTAACGGAATGCATGGAAGCCTCTTTATGTTAAAGACACGATGTGTTAAATAAAGGAGATTCGTAGAGCTTCTATATATGAACGTTTACTTTTTTTTGAGTCAGATTGTCTTGGAATTATAATATCTTAAAACATTAATTTAAAAATAGTCTCTTTAAGCATGACATATTTCTCTTACGTGTAAGAGGGTTAAAAAATTCTAGATGAGATACATCGGCTATTCCAAGGTAAAGAGAGTAGAGAAGAGGAAATGATACATTTCAGGTTTTCGTATCATTTGTTCATCTTTGGTTTCTCTTCTTCCGACACTTAGATGAATGTATCTGTGTTCAAATATGCCATGTGCGATTATTAGTTATAAATGATGGCACTGGCATTTTTTTAATTTTTGAGGAAGTCGTACGAAGTGATACAGTGATGTCAGGTACAGAAATCATTTGTTTTGTGTCGTCTTACTTGAATAGTGCTTTCACCGTTGATCTTAATACTGACTGTGTGAGAAAAATAAACATGCACTCTCGCTCTCTCTGTATATATATATATATATATATATATATATATATATATATATATATATATATATATATATATATATATATATATATATATATATATATATTGTGTAATACGCGTGATTATGACTAAATTCACGTCCAATTTCCAACGGTAGGCATAGAAGTGGCATTGCCTTCAGCACGGAGTGCTTGTACCGGGAGAATGAAAAGACGATCTTTCTGTCCCCGAATGCATTACCCAGTCCCAGGACCTCTTAATCCCAGGCTGGCCGTCACCACCTAGCTTCTAATGACGGTGTTAACCCTTGAGGGAAGATGTTGTGATGTTGTTTCGCCTCTACTTCCAAAGTTTGGCAAACTTTTGGCCTGGTCCTGGCCTCTAAAGGCATCGCGACGACTCCGAGGGGAAATTACGGTTTGCTGTGACAGGGGAAAAAAAGCATTTTTAATCTTTCTTTTTTTGCGGAGGTCGTTATTATTATTATTATTATTATTATTATTATTATTATTATTATTATTATTATTATTATTATTATTATTATGTTTGTGTCTATTTGAATTCATAAAAGTATTTATATTTATCTTTGCGCCAAAGTATTTTCAAAACTTGCATGAAATCTATATTTAATCTTACATAAGCAGATACGTACATACACACACACACACACACACACACACATATATATATATATATATATATATATATATATATATATAAATATATATATATATATATATATATATATATATATATATATATATATATATATATATATACTGTATGTATATATGTGTATATATATATGGGTGTGTGTGTTGTATGTAAATAAATTGACGGTATGTGCAGTATGTGATTTTAGATTGCGCCCACGTCCCCTTTTGTGCAACTGGAATCTATTACCGGATAACTGCAATATAATGTAACTTCAAAAATCGTTCAAACAATCGGCTGATTATCAAACTAGTCACGGTCACCATTCATGTCACTGACATAATTATCGTTGTGTTTGATTACCGTCGCTGACATTCTCATCTCCGCTATTGATGAGTACTGGGATGAATGCAAGATTTCTCTCTCTCTCTCTCTCTCTCTCTCTCTCTCTCTCTCTCTCAATATATCTTTAGAAATAAGAAACATCTATTAATATTCCTCTCTCTCTCTCTCTCTCTCTCTCTCTCTCTCTCTCTCTCTCTCTCTCTCTCTTAGTATATCTTTAGAAATAGGAAACACTCTTATTATTATTCCTCTCTCTCTCCTAATGTATCTTTAGAAATAAGAAACATCTCTTATTATTATTCAGCAAGGGAACTTGACGTATTTTTGCCCATCTGTTATTTGTCGGCCTTTTGCTTGTTTTTTCTCAAATATTCACCAGAATGATTAATGTCGCGCCGTGCGCCTTAAGAAACTTATGCAGCTCCTCGTAACTTTTTTAGTTTTCTGTAAAAGAAAACTGTAGTGCCGGCTTTGTCTGTCCGTCCGCACTTTTTCTGTCCGCCCTCAGATCTTGAAACTACTGACGCCAGAGGGCTGCAAATTGGTTATGTTGATCAGCCACCCCCAATTATGAAACATGCCAAATTGCAACCCTCTAGCTTCAGTAGTTTTTATGTTATTTAAGGCTGAATTAGCCATAATCGTGCGTCTGGCAACGATATGAGACAGACCACCACCGACCGTGGTTAAAGTTTCATGGGCCGCGGCTCATACAGCATTATACCGAGACCACCGAAAGAGAGATCTATTTTCGGTAGCCTTGATCATACGCTGTACAGAAAACTCAATTTTATTCTGCGCATTTTTTACTTGTTTTAATCCTTCTTACGAAAAGAAAATTGCTCTATCTGGGCCTATTATATGATAGAAGTCGATATTGACGTGTTATTTTTAATTCAGTGTTCTTGTATCAGACGTTATCATGAATCATCTCCGCCTCAGTTGTTCATGTTCGTTGGTTTTTACTCGTCCTTTGTCGTTTGTTATGCTGTCTTGCTATACTACCACCGACAATGCTGGGTAGTACTTGTGTATTGGCAACCGTCTGTTCGTCTCTGTCTGTTTGACTGTCAAGTTACGAATGGATTTCAGTGAAGTTCTGCAAGTGGATGGGCCCTGGGCCAAGAAAGGATCTGTTAAATTTTGAGATGGATCTAGACACAAATACGAATCTAGGATGGCTGGCTGTCTTTTAGATTTCTCGAAAAGCAGTGGCAAATTTCGGCCAAATTCTATGGAGAGCTTGGTAAAGGATCATAATATGCTTATTAAATTTTGAAATGGATCCAGATGCGGATACAGTTTCTTTTATGTCGTTAACATTGCGACTTGAGAAAGATTTTTGTTTTGAACTTTTGCTAATTTTTACAAACCTCATGCCAAGGTCTTGATATGAAATTCAACCATGTGTGTGTGTGAGAACCATATAAACCTCTTTACCAGAAAGATTTCTTGAGGATGTAGACAATAAAATTATTCCTCTTACGTTGGCAGAGGTTTGCAGTCTCAGCGTTGTCATCTCCTCATTCCTAGGTCTTAGATTTCACAGTTTTACGCAGTTTTACGGGGCAGAACGAAAGATTTAGAATTGATATTCCCACCTTTCGTGATAATATTATATTGTCATTATATTTCTGAGACTTTTACGTGGATTCTGATTTGTAATCATAATTTGTCCACCACTTATTATGACATACGATTTAGTTATCCATAAAAACTATTCAGAGTGGCATGAATCTTAAAATAGAAAAACATAACCACACTTATGTACCTGTACAAATATGTTTAAAAATAAAGCTGAACAGAGAGATTTCGAGGATCTGTATATATTCTCGAAATAAAAGCCCTCTGTTTATTTCTATTTTTAGATATATATGTACAGATACATAACTGTGGATTTGTGTCTCCTTAGTTATATATATCGATCGCATTTTAGTTTCTGCATTTAAAGTTTTCACAAATGGAATGCCGTTTTCTGTTCTTTCTGTTTTGTAAAGTTTCCCAAAACTAAATGCCTCTTTCCCGTTTTCGTTTTTTGTTAAATCCAGTAGTAGACCGCATGACTTCATACCCCTTGCTTTCATAGTAATTCATCCTTTTCACCGTAATTCGCCCTTTTCTGCATTTGCTAATGCTAAGCAGTCTCTCTCTCTCTCTCTCTCTCTCTCTCTCTCTCTCTCTCTTCCTAATTTATCATACTTATAATTTTTTTTCGCGAGGCTAAACATTGTTTTTCGCCTGGCATTAGCATTCCAAATATACCTCCATTTCCCCGAGTTAAATGGACGACCTTTCTCCGCCCTTACGTCGCCGTTTGTCATTCAGAGGTCTGCTTTTGTAGCCGAGTGAAACCGAGGCTCTCGTTTAAATCCATTTCAATGATTGGGAGCTTCGGTAATTATGGTCTGCATGATTACAATGTCCCTGAACTTCCTCCCGACTAATGATGCTTTGCCAGCTCGTTCGGACAATAGTTTTCGGGATGAATTCGCAACGATCTTGCAACGTAATTAGCAATTAGGGCTCGAACTTTTATTGAAATTATTGTGAGAATTGTGTGCAACACATGTTCTTCGCTACGTATTGTAACGTATGTTCACGTTTTTTTTATTTAATGATCTGTTTCCTTTTATAAAGGCTGAGTTTAAAGACAAAGACAAGCCGTTGCAAATATCACCTTCATCCCCTAAGCCGCTAAATCAGGGATGATTTATTATAGATAAAACCTTTACGTCAGCCGCTTCTTATTTTACACTAAAGGCATATCAACAGTGTTGACTTAACTGCAGACTGTCTTGTTAACGTCTAATCTGACCGAACACGTGCGTGTTTATATATATATATATATATATATATATATATATATATATATATATATATATATATATATATATATATATATATATATACTGTATATATATATATATGTGTGTGTGTGTGTGTGTGTGTATGTATATATATACAAAGTTAGATCTGCAGTTTCTACTCCATTGGAAAACCTGTGTTCTCTTTAAAATCCTGTTTTGCCCTGATGACCTGTGCAGTGAATTATGTACCTGGTCGTAAGACGGATTTAACTACCTTCTGCAGTATCTCTTCGCTGTTCCTATCAGGACTATCATCTGCAGTCAGCAGCCACTCCACACTCCATGGACATTCTTTTCATATTCCACAACTTTGCACCCGTATCTAATGTCTTATTTGATAATTACCGTCATTACTCCATCCATAAAGATATTAGGCAGCCAAGGAGAGATATTGTATCAGCGTCCCACAACCAGTTTTACGTCAAACCAGTCACTCTCTCGTTTACACACTTGTCGTCAACACCCACCACATTGCGTACACCGAATTGTAAGAATATATATATATATATATATATATATATATATATATATATATATTATATATATATACATATATATATATATATATATATATATATATATATATATATATATATATATAGCTAGCGTGAGAACAATAATATTACGCCATTGCCGCATGAGAGCAAAAGCTTTTGTTTTTATTAAGAATCGAATGCGCTGAAAAAGGGGTCGTTGAATGGTTTCCCCGTAAATGTACAATGCATCGATTCTTCGATGTGGAACATAAAAGGCTGCCTTACCTATTTCTATATTGTTGTTGTTTGTTGTGGTTATTGTTGGTGGCTGTTGTTTTTTGTGTCAGGATTATTAAACTTTATTGATGTAGATTTCAACGTAAAGCCGTTTTGTTTCATTTTATTTTTTTTAATTAAATTTCCAGCTTCATTAGTTGTTTTATTAGTGGCACTCCTGATTTGAGAAAATGAAAAAAAAAATGTATTGATTTTCATTTAATACAGTTTTTTTATCGTATCAAATGGAAATCGATTTCGTTTCGTTTTCCAACTCCTGATTGGAGTAAATGAAAAAAAAATTTTTTTTGCATTAAATGATAATCCATTTTTTTCGTTTTACAACTCCTGACTGGAGTAAATGCAAATACATTTTCAATTATTAAATGAAAATCCATTTTTTCCTTTTATAACTACTGATTGGAGTCAGTGAAAAAAAAATGATTGTATTAAATGAAAATCCATTTTGTTTCGATTTACAGCTATTTGAAGTAAATGAAAATACTTTTTCAATTATTAAATGAAAATCCTTTTTTTCATTTTATAACTCCTGATTGGAGTAAATGAAAATACCTTTTCAATTATTAAATGAAAATCCATTTTGTTTCGTTTGATAATGTTTTTTTTTTTATTAATTTTTCACTTTATTTATTATTGTAATAGTGCGTCTCCTGACGAGTAAATAAAAACACTACTCTCTTTCTTAAATAATTCGAAAGTAAAAAGACGAATCAGAACGCGAGGACAGATCCGTCCGACAGACTCATCCGCCGTCTTCGCCGCTTGAGCGAATATATCACCGCGCCCCGGCACGTTTCCATCTGCCCTGTTAAACACTCCCATCTGTACACATCGATCACTGCACCATCTGCAGAGGGTTCTTTTTTGTGCCTCCTGTATTGACCCATGGGGTCACTCACCCTTCTCCCTCTCCCTTTCCCTCCCCTCCTCCCACCTCCCAGCCTCCCCAGGTGTGGAGCCATCTGCGTCAACATCTGGAAACCGGGGACCTAAGTCAGGTGAACTGAGGAGAATGTAATGAAAGAGGATCTGATAATGAAGTTGGTCCGTTGCAGTGGCGATCGTCCGTGTCAGGGATGAGGAGGTTTTTATTTTATTTATTTTTTGGAGAGAGATGTATAGAGAGATGGGGAGAGAGACAGAGATACATGTAAAAAAAACAAAATAAGTGGGCGAGTGACATTCAAATGACATATAAGAAGAAAAACTTAGATGCCCTTATTCATATGGCAAATATTAGTTCTCTTGCTTTCTGTGTATCTATATATATATATATATATATATATATATATATATATATATATATATATATATATATATATGTATGTATCTCTATACACAGTATGTATATGTATGTATATATATTATAAATATACATATGTGTATATATATATACAAACATATACATGAAGAGAGACCGACAGACAGTAAACATTTCTCTCTCTCTCTCTCTCTCTCTCTCTCTCTCTCTCTCTCTCTCTCTCTCTCTCTCTCTCTCTCTCTCACACACACACACACACACACACACACACACACACACACACACACACACACAACGTATAAGCTGTGATACATCTCAGTCTACTCGAAAATTCTGTAAATACTGAATCAAGAGAGACAGAAACACTTTCCATTTTATTTGATTTTCACCTCTGTCGAATTACTTTCCGACGCTTAGTGCTCCCCTTGTCCACTTATTAATTCACATAATTGAATTCTACTTATTGATGTCCTATTAAAAGCAATTTAATGCGTTTTTAAAGGGTTTGTTAATTGATTAGACTGTAATCAATAATTCGCTTCCTGAAATGGACTGTGAGGGGCTGAATATATAATTTAAGGTGAAAGTCAGACACTGGGACCTTTTAGTGTCATTCGGTCCTTGATGTGAGTGTTTATCATTTTATATATATATATATATATATATATATATATATATATATATATATATATATATATAGATATGTATATATACTGTACATATATATATATATATATATATATATATATATATATATATATATATATACATATAGATATATGTATATATACTGTACATATATGTATATATATATATATATATATATATATATATATATATATATATATATATATATATATATATAGATATGTATATATACTGTACATATATACATATATATATATATATATATATATATATATATATATATATATATATATATATATATATATATACAAATGTATCATAACACTCCAAAAATTAGGCTTTAATATTGAATCAGTATGCCTTAGGGTAACTTACACTCAAAAGGAATTGTGTTAGAAAAGTGCATCTACCCTGAACAGGACTCGAGCATGTGCCTTTTTTTGGGGTCGGTATATAAGTGACAGTGGGTTACCGCTCAGCCATACCCCTTGATGGCTAAATGGGTAAGTCGGCTGTCACCATATGCACAACCCACAAGGCTGAGTGGCTATGTCGACTTTAACGTATTAACAGTCCAAAAGGCATAGGTTCTAAATTATGGTGCACTCATCATATGTAATTTCCTTTGGCTTTAGATATTCCCAAGGTAAGTACATTTGACGTTAGTGGGTTACTGGTAGATTAGTTTTTTAAAATAATTAAAATGTCCAAATGAGTTATATATATTACATATATACATATACATATATATGTGTGTGTCTGTTGAAAAGAAGAGAGAGAGAGAGAGAGAGAGAGAGAGAGAGAGAGAGAGAGAGAGAGAGAGAGAGATGAAATTGAAAAGCTTACTACCCTGATAACCAAACTGACCTCATGGCACCTTTTATTGACGAGATTTGAATCTCTCATATGAAGGGATATGTCCACTCATCTGTTAAAACTGTCTCTCCATCCATTCCTTGATTTGTCTGTCCCTACTCCTCGACCATTCGTTTGAGAAAGTAGAAGTATCAGTCACTGGCACAGCCTCTCCTTCTGCCGCTACGCCTGCTTCCTTTATAAAGGCTTGGGATCGTTGTTGTTTCCCACTTTGAAAGAAAATTGTTCTTTCGTACGAAGAGGAAATTTGATATCCTAATTCCGCCTTGTAATGAAAATAAGTTTTTCCTCTCTTCGTTAATATTGCTCTCAGTTGTTGCAAGTATGTGTCTTGATGGGTCTAGACATACTCTTAATGAACAACCCAGAGACTTGGGATCTCATATTGCAGCCGACTCTTGTCTAAACAGTGGCAGTGCTCCTAAACCTCCAATTCAGCTCTCTAATGCTATGTCCCTACATGTATTGTTAGAAGTAAGTTATTTCTTTCGTCCCATTTATTAAAGATTTAGATTAGCTTTACCAGCACAGATTGGAATATTTCTCTGTTGGGATGATTCGTATTTTCTCTCCCTCGTCGAAAGGACCGAATCAGTTCATCAAACCGATGAATGTTCACTCATTTATTTGATAGTGCGATTTAGGCTACGTTTTCGTTGTGCTCAGGGAAGTTGCTTACCACACCCGTAAGGCGGCCTCTTCCTACA
Source organism: Macrobrachium rosenbergii (assembly GCF_040412425.1). NCBI lineage: Eukaryota > Metazoa > Arthropoda > Malacostraca > Decapoda > Palaemonidae > Macrobrachium > Macrobrachium rosenbergii. The sequence goes on along the minus strand of NC_089757.1, from coordinate 28,679,652 downwards.
TTTGCTCCATATAAACACTGAATCCACAGATTTTGTGGCATACTTACTGTTTCATTCCCTTGTCTACAAGGCTTTGGCTCCTTCAGCTTCCTCTTACTCTAGCTGACAACCTCGGCACACACTGCGAGAGATGGACTGATAAGTGAAGAACTCGAAGTGGCATTCACCTAACAGCTAGCTACCTACATGTGCAACGCAACCCTTAATAATAACAGTCAGCATTATATATAAATGATAAAAGGGATTAGTGTTGCCAGTGTGAGCTTCTTATGTTTTTCCCTACGGACGTTCATATTGTTTTTCATCTGAGCAGCCTTTTAATTATTTGACAGTAACATGTTCCCTTGATTGATCAGACTATACTGAGCGATAATAAATGAGAAAACTCCACAGGAATGGTATTAAATTTTAATAAATTTTTTTTTGTGGTTTTAATGAAGATTATTCAGGTAATCATTAAACATCATTGTTTATTATATTACGAAACAGCAATGCGAAATTACCCTGAAGAGCTGTTTGGAAACCCTTTATGAACTCCACATACTCTTGCCTTGCCCTTTTAGCAGAATTGATGTTAGTGAATCTGTCCCTTACTAGATGTTAGCATTGCCTTATTGACTTGTTGTTTGTGGCAGTTGTGAGGTATGTAATGAGCCAACAAGAACGACGCGTTAAAAATCCTTCAGAATTCGGTATAATAGTTTCATTTCACAACGCTCCGAGAGAGAGCAACGAAGTTGAAGGAATTACCAGAAAGTCTGCGTGTTGCGACCTTCACGTTTCATTAGAACGTCCCACTCCGGCGGAATAATGATCCACTCGAATTTAGAAAGCGAGTCAATTGGAGTGAAATTGGAATCGAAGCCTGCCCGAACGATTTGCAAAGCAGATCTGCTTCGTGAATTGTTAATATCGTGTACTAGACGATTCGGTAAATTTGCCTTTACATATTAGAATCTGTATTTATTTATTTATTTATTTATTTATTTTTTGTCATTTATTAGCCAGTTCGCATGCTATAATCTTCTGCATTTCTAATTTCTTTTGTGTATCGAAATTGTTAGGGTTTCCCTGAAGAGAATTTGTCATCGGTTAAATGATATTTAGATCGCTCTTGTTTTTTTTTTTTCCCATGGATCCGGGCCTGACTGGAAAATTTAACCTTGACATTATGGCTCCACCAGAATCAGCCCCCCCCCTTTTTTTTTACACCTGAGTCACGCCAGAATGTGTCAGTTTCTGTTTAAATTTATCCCCGGACCAATTTAAATTGAATCACTTTCTTTTCATATTTTCATTTTAGTTCAAAGAGATAGGTAGTTTCCTTTACAACTTTCCATAATCGGAACGAGGATTAAGCAACTTAATCGTATATTTTTATTTAGTCAAAACGAAATACGTAACTTTGCTTTTCATTTTCACCTGAGCCTCGTTAGAATTGTGCTGTTTTTTCTCTCTCCTGAGGTCAGCCAGGAATGAACATTGTTGTACGCTATATCAGTTAGTGGAAAAAGACTTTTTTCTACGTAGTTCCCCTTAAGGCTAAAAATAGATAGTTTCTATCTAAACATATACGCCCCTTACTTCTTGCAGTCTCTCTCTCTCTCTCTCTCTCTCTCTCCTCTCTCTCTCTCTCTCTCTCTCTCTCTCTCTCTCTCTCTGTATGTATGTATGTATGTACGTACGTATGTACATATTATCATTAAATATATTCTCACTATTCTCATTACACGTAGCTTTTAATGTCATAAAATAGATAATAATAATCCAAAGTTTGTAAACAATTGCCATACGGCTGCAATAACAAATAAAGCTCTCAGTAATAATTCATAATTTGGAACTCAAGGAGCTGGTAATTTGCTTATAATGACGTACGACCTTGAATAGCATCTCTCCAGAGCGTTCGTAGGGTAGTGATGTTTTCTTTCTTAACCAAGTCTCCTTAAGTTATTAGATCGCCGGCCTAATAACTTATACTTCAGTATATGGAATGACTCTGAACTTTGACGATTTCATTATATAATGTCAATACGCTTTTAATCAGTCACATAAAAGTTGTAATACTTCATTATGCAAATAATCACGAACTTCATAAATCATTATTGATGGGCATCTTGAAATTACACGCGTTTAAAACTGAATGTACTTCATGATTTACCTCGGTAAGATGTGCAAGTTCGCCAAACCTCGGGTAGATAATTGCGTTGCGGTGTCATCAAAAGGAAGGTTATTGATAAAGCCTACAGGTGCTGGTGTTATTATTATCCTATCAGTATAGAGTAATCAGCTTTGTAATAATTAGTTTAGATAAGACTTTAGTGATTGGCTCGCCATTCGTCGTCTGTTTGAATGCTCGATGCTGACTGGTTCCACAGTTTACTTGCGTCATCATAAATCTGTGGAGTGAAGAGGTCATGGTCTGTTCACTTTCAAAGTTGAAATTGTTGTACGTTCTCTCTGATACTTCGGTCTTTATAAGGCCTTCCTCTTTATTTGGCTTTAATTCCATCGTTGCTGAGTTTTCCTTCGTGCACTTGCTGGAACCTGGAAGCCATGGAAGACTTCAGATGCATTCGAGTTTGGCTGCATTATGCTTTTGGCATTAGCCTCGGGCTTCCTGGACGTTCTAATTGGAATAACGATAGAGCTAGTTTATGCCTCCCACTAGTATGCTTTCACTTACACTTTATATATATATATATATATATATATATATATATATATATATATATATTATATATATATATATATACACACACATGTATATATGTATATATTTATATATACACATTATCTGTATGCATATATATATATAAGTATATATATATATGTGTGTATATGTATATGTATATGTATATGTATATGTATATATATATATATATATACATATACTATATACATATATATATATATAAATATATATATATATATATATATATATATATATATATATATATATATATATATAAAAAACGTTTAACGATTTGCTCGTGTTCTCCGTAGGTAACATCACTTCCTTTAACTAGCATTTCCTTCCTTTTTTACTTCCTATTTTGGTTCATTTTCTTTTCAAAGACGCTGCAGAATGGAGGAAAGCAGCTGTTAGGCAGTACGCCTTTAAATTTCCCATTAAGTAACATGTTTATGCGCGGGTTTACATTCTTCTACACTTGAATAAACATACATGCAGACACGCGCACAAACACATACACACACACCAACACTCACATATCCCTCTCGGAGTTGGTAGGCAAGGATTTGAAAGCATTTTTCGTATGTCTTTGCCAGCGATAAATGACATTTTTGTTTTATTTCATGTTCATACATAACTGATGATAATGTTATTCTGGTCGAAGAGAATTTGGGAATGCAAGTTTTAAAAATTTCAGTGAAATTTTAAATTTAAATTTCAAATGTTAAAAATTTAAATTCTAAGTTTAAATTTTGTAGTTGAAATTCAGACTTTAAATTTAAATTTTGGTTTAAATATCAATGAAATCCATCAATAACATGTAGAGATATCTTGTGAATCGGCCGACTCCGGATTATAAATAACTCTCGCCTACCGACCTTACCGTCTGAAGTTAGAGAAAAATATTCTCTCTCTCTCTCTCTCTCTCTCTCTCTCTCTCTCTCTCTCTCTCTCTCTCTCTCTCTCTCAAAACACTATTCACTCGGTTATTCATGCATTTTTGTAGCGTTTAATTCGTGTGTGCGTTTGTAACCTTCACCCTTTTAGAGATTCATGGCATAAAAGCCTCTCTCTGTTTCACACACACGCAGCTATTTGTGCACCAGACGAATGTTATTGATGTTTAACAAGGGTCAGAGGTTGCCGCCGTGCTTTGCCTGGCTCTCCCGGGCTTACGTTGCTTACACGCTGGCACGACAAATCATCTGATGTAGCTGATGAAACTTTCTGTTGGTGAGTTCTATATTCACGTGTTTCATATATATATATATATATATATATATATATGTATGTATGTATATATATATATATATATATATATATATATATATATATATATATATATATATATATATAGTGGAAGTTTTACTTTTGTTCGGTTTTCAAACCTGTGTCTTGTTGCTTGTGGTAGAGTGTTGGGCTCGCATTCGCACAGTCCGTGGTTTAATCCCAGCACGTCGTCCTTTAATTGACAGCTATGACTATGACTGTTACCAGTACCAACTGGTCAAGAAAGGGCATAGGGATAGCAATATATACATCATGATATATATATATATATATGTATATATATATATATATATATATATATATATATATATATGTATATATATATATATATATATATATATATATATATATATATATTTATATATATATATATAACTATAATACACATATATAATGCATTCATACATACACACACACACACACACACACACATACACACACACATACATATATATATATATATATATATATATATATATATATATATATATATATGTGTGTGTGTGTGTGTCTATCAATAGGCAGGTGTATAGATATGAGTAAATATTAAGTCTCAGAAATTCGCTGCTGTTATTGAGGGATGAAGTTAATTATACTTATTTTGGGAAATAAGGACAGGTAGAAAAGGGCCTATTCATAACTGAGAGTAGAAATTGGATCAAAGTTTTTAAATTAATGAGATAGTGACTAATCTTATGGTACAGACGACTGAGAGAAGAGAAATTGTAATATCCGTCCACAAATATTTTAGTTGTGGATGAGAACTAGGAAGCCTAACCTAAAAGAATTTTGTGTTTTAGAATCAAACTTCGGTTCTGAAGTCATGAAATAACTTAGTGCTGATATATATCGCAGAAATTAGCAGCAAACACGAAAAAACCAATTGCCTCATCAAAATTTTTATATAAGTGAAGAAAACCTGAATTCCGCTGAAAATCTAACCAACATTCCTGTACTCTTTAGTAACAATAACCCCCAATCCCCACAACCCCCTTCCAGGGCTCTCTCTCTCTCTCTCTCTCTCTCTCTCTCTCTCTCTCTCTCTCTCTCTTGTGTGTGTGAGAGAAAATATAACTGGAAGGGTTGTGGGATTGGGGTTATTGTTGCCAAATACTGAAAAGTTATTGATTTTCAGCAGATTGGGTTTCTTCACTAGCTATAAATTCATTCAGGAGCATTTAATCTTTTGTGTTTGCTCTAATTTCTGCAATGTATATCAACACTAAGGATTTCCATGACTTACGAATTTGAAGTAAAATCCGTTGATAAATTGTTGAAATACGTTGTAGACTAGCAAACAAACCGGCCGAAATTGGTGATCAACATCCACTCAGCTTCGTTGGCTGGGATAATAAGAAAAGAATCCCTCGCATAGCAAGGAAAGGGAACTTCTGATGATCAGAAATCGCTAAGAATAGAGACAATTTTAGCTCCGGGGAAAAGAAATGAGCAGCTTCATTTGCATACTAATGATTTCATGCTTTTTTTTCCCAAAGTTGATTTCTATGATATTAAAACCCCATTATTGGCTTGATTATTGGTGCGCGAACTTCAGTTTCTTTTATGAAGTTTATATATTTATATTTAATTTTTCTGTTTGTTTTCGTAATTTTTGTTATTATAATGAAGCAAGTTTCAGGCGGCTCGGATCATCGAAAAGAAAGCCATATTCACTGCAGTCGCCATTTCTGTATCTATATTTTTAGATGGAAAGGACTGTCATTCCTGACATATTACGATCTCATGCTCGAAGAGGTGTGGCAAGATCGGGTATTTTGTGTGACCTCTTTAACCTCTGCAAATGAAATAGGGAAACGCAGTCCTTCACATATTCCCAAAAGCCGAAGAAGTCATACACCTTATACCAAGTAGTCGGCCTGGCAATCAGCTCTGATACAGACGTGAGTTAAAATATTGATCTATGTTCAGATGGAAAATATTATTAATAAAAATGATAATTATGATTATTGATTATCCATAGTGAACATACGTCATTAGAGAATAACCCTAAAGGCCATGAACTTGTATAGAAACCTTCACGGAGTAAAATCCCTATCGTTAATTGTGCTACAATATTCCAGGCATATGCTATAGGATGCAAATATTGCTGTGCATTTACTAAAATAGTCACCAATTTGTCCCCGTAGTAGTTAATGGGAAATATTAGGTACTTTAGTTTGATCCAAGCATTCTGAAACCTTGTAGCTAAATTAAAGTTAAAAGTCCTGGAGTGTTTACTGGCAAATGGTCCTGCCGTGTATCTCTCCTATTCTGATGTGCTTAATTGTCGCTCTCTACCTCATTACGTTTGGACCCATAATCTCTCTCTCTCTCTCTCTCTCTCTCTCTCTCTCTCTCTCTCTCTCTCTCTCTCTCTCTCTCTCTCTCTCTCTCTCTCTTACTCAGCCCAGCAACCGTTGGGTCTGTTTTAGCCCGCTTAGTCTCATCATATTTCCCTATGTAACTTGACAAATAGTGATTTGATGGTTCAGATATTCCCTCCATTTACTGAAAAATATTGTTCCTTCTGTGTACCCTATCCCCAGATCACCTTTCAAGCTGCAAGATGTATATGCAAATATTTTTATTGTTAAAAGTATCTTTATTTGTTTTCCCAGTTTCTTCATTGTATTGTTTGGGAAATCTGTTTTTTTAAAGACTCAGTAAAGCTGTTGTCTGTTTAGCTTGATTACCGTATGGTTTTGCGTACGTTGTGAATATAATAATAATAATAATAATAATAATAATAATAATAATAATAATAATAATAATAATAATATAAGAAGGAAGTAGACCTCCTTTTAAACAAGTCTTGTTAAATAAAATGGCTCTACAATTTGAGTCAACCATTGGCCAAGTATTGCCCAATATTGACGTGTAAGAGAAAGGTATTATAAGGAACATTTAGAAGACTCAGTATAAAATTAACTCAAATTGTGCAGCCTTTCTGTTTTAGTAATAATAATAATAATAATAATAATAATAATAATAATAATAATAATAATAATAAATCGTTCACGAAAAGGGGGAATTTAAATAGATAAAGGCCTCAATGAAAAACGCATTAGGCCAGTCGCTCTCTGATTATACTAATGACATTATAATAATGACATCAAAAATAATAAGAAAAAAAAAACAATTCCTAATAGATTAAGATAAGGTTTGCCTTTGATCAGCAGAACTCCTCGGGGAATCACCAGTATTTGCAGAGTCGCGAGCTTGAGACATCTGTTTAATTTATCGCCTGGGTGTTATTCTCCCGAGGGACTCTGGAGATCGGAGAACTTTCACGATTCTCTTCATTACTTATTCATGGAAAGTAGCGAATAACTCGAAGCGAACGTTGTAGCAGCAAGGGAAAAAGAGGCCTCAAGGATGTTTGCGTCTATGTGGGTGTGTGTGTGTGTGCCAGTGATAATACAGGAATTCCTTTTCACTGTAAATAAAATTTATACAAATATTTTCAGTCATATATACTCAGCATTCAAATAAAGTAATATACGCACCAGACAGACATATATATATATATATATATATATATATATATATATATATATATATATATATATACTTTCTGTTAGGCAAAAATAAGTCCACCTTCGTATTTCTTTTTTTTAGAAATGAAGAAAATGGGAACTTTCACCTGCCACTGCATATATATACATATATAAATATATATGTATATATACATGTATGTATGTATGTATGTATGTATATATATATTTATATATACACACATATACATACACGCACACATATATATATATACATACATACATACATACATACATACATACATACATACATGTATATATATACATATATATTTATATATGTATATATATATGCACCTATATATATTATATATATATATATATATATATATATATATATATATATATATATATATACATGCACACCCAGATGATTAGTATGTAGTATATCAAGTCCACAGTGCTACACACGACCACTCATCCCTGTCTTGCGCAAGCTTGCACTTCCTGGATATTAATTACCCGCTTCATGCCGTCAACACGGCCAAAGTACCTCAAATGCGCTGATCCATCTTTTCATCTCGGGTATCTTGTCAATTACATCGTCTTGCTCGGTACAAACTTTTTATGAACTTCTCCAGTTACAGAAGCAATTCATCTGATCATCTTCAACCTTTTTTTCTGTCATTCATAACCAACATCCAGACTTCGCCGCCATGAAAGTGAGATAGTCGACACTTCCTTTATGCATCGCAGTTTTGATTTCAAAGAATTTTCTCTTCCTTTCCAAATCATTTGCTGGGATTGTCTTCTTACTCTCGTTGCTTCGCGTGTTCTGTGATACACCCGCGTCTTCTGCTCTCAGTGACATCTGTTACTTTACCTCAGAATGTCTGTATAAATCCACCATTACCATTCGCCAACATCTTTATCCTAACTTTTATCATCTTAACCATACGTAAAAAGTATGAAAAACCATTGGACATCGAATGAGACCTTTTCAGTGTAAAAACCTATGGTACACAAGTTATTGCATTTTGAGTTCTAACGCACAGACATACACACAAAAACATATATACATATACATATACATATATACACGAATACTTAACCACTAATATTTATACATATATATATTATACATATACATATAATACAGTACATATATATGTATATAATATATATATTATATGTATATGTATATATTTTATTTATAATACATATAATATAGCATATATATATATATATATATATATATATATATATATATATATATATATATATAATGATATTGTGTGTGTGTGTCTGTGTGCGTGTGTGCGCATGTGCCGCTTCAAAATATGCTTGTACTAGTTTGCGATTCTTATTCCCGTCACCACCGGTAATGCCATTGTCTTGTGTACTCACGGCGTCTGGTTTTTCCCGTCGGTCAGCAATTCAAGTACTGGTCGTACCCTACGTTGCTTAACATCCCTGACCAGAAGACCAGAAGACCATCAATTTCTACATTCCTGGAAAGGTCTAAAGCCCCTTGGCTATAGGGAACACCAGAATGCAAAACCTTCGTGCACTCAGCCATACGAGGGCCTAAGTGGTTGAGAGACAGTGAGAAGGGCAAGGATGACAGATTTTAGATGGTGGGAGGTTTTTGAGGTGGAAGAAAGAAGAACAAGAGGAGAAGGAGGATGAGGAAGAAGAGGAGGAGAAGAAGAAGGAGGTGGTGGTGAAGCTATCGACCCTTTTCTTCTTCCCCTAAGCTTACGGAGAAGCTGTTAAAGTTGAGGTTGACAACGACACCTCCACCTCCCCTTCCCTTCCTCAAACTCCTTACGCTACTTCTCCCCCTATTCAGCGGTCTTGATATCTTCCTCCTCCTCCTCCTCCTCCTTATCTCTTCTTCCTCTTCTTCCTCCTGATTATCGCCATCACCATTGTGACCGCAAACCACCTGCATCTTCTGCAAGAGAATTGTAATACTCCACGGCGTCTTCTCTCCTCGTTTTAATTATTGGAAATTTCTGTTCCATGCTAAGCTTCATATGGGTGATGTCTTGTTCATTAGGAAATTGAAAGGTACTCAGTGTTAAAACAGTAATGAAATCCGTCCCAACGCCCCCTTCCATTCCCTAAACCACCATCTCTCTCTCTCTCTCTCTCTCTCTCTCTCTCTCTCTCTCTCTCTCTCTCTCTTCATGATTTGTTTTTGTTTATCCAACGCTCTCGGTAAATAGTTGCATTATAATTCAAGTGCCAGGTCATCCTGTCTTCATTCGCCTTCTGTGTCACTCTTTTGTATACCTGCATCTCCGTCGCCTAAGTACCTGTAATACAAGAAGGACAAGTTATATTTTATATTTTATATATTATATATATGTATACATTATGTATATATTATATATATATATATATGTATATATATATATATATATATATATATATAGAGAGAGAGAGAGAGAGAGAGGAGAGAGAGGAGCTCTTGGTTGGGGCTTGGCAGAAGGAAATATGTTGTACGTGTATATACAACATAAATAATCAGAAATACAGTTCTTTCAAATACATTTAAATATGCATAAGCTGTGCGTGTGTGTGTGTGTGTGTGTGAGAGAGAGAGAGAGAGAGAGAGAATGCTGTAAGTGGTATCAGTGTGCGTGAGAGCGAACTGGAGTGTTTTTTCTTAGGTTTTATTAGTACAGCCTTTATGAAAACCATTTTACGTTTGAGCAAGAAATAATGAGGGACTGGGGTAGTGCAGAGTGAAACTGAATAAGATTGCAAAGTCCTGTTGGCTGTGTTATCCCTCCAACCCCTCTCTCTCTCTTTCATTCTATTCTGGGATTATTTGTTTTTGAGGTGTATAATTAAATGAAAGTGATATATTTTTTTCGTCCCGTTAGATGAGTTTATAGATACAATAGATATATTATATATATGTGTGTGGCGTGTGTTTATATATTAATATGTATATGCATTATAGGTGTACACACACACACACACACACATATATATATATATATATATATATATATATATATATATATATATATATCTTAATTAATTTTAGGGACATTTTTGTGTTTACGCCCTTGTACCGAGATGCAAGGCTGCGTAAATCCGTTAAAAATTCAATTATGATAAATGTAAAGTTTCTATTTTGCATACCGTTTAATTAATATGTGTTACACGGTACCCAAAGTGTATAGAGACCTAGCACATGGCTATTTAATCAACATAAGTAATATTACCTTTAACTCTATCTCTCTCTCTCTCTCTCTCTCTCTCTCTCTCTCTCTCTCTCTCTCTCTCTCTCTTAAATAGATGTCAGGGTCTTGATCTCTGTACTTTAAAAACATTGAAGTCCTATTCTCTCTGACACACACTCCATTTGGTGACTGACCAGTGTCAGCTTGTGACATCCGCTCAACTCCGTCTTTTATCACTGAACCTTCAGACATATATATATATTCTATCCCATCCTACAATCTACCTCATATTTCTAATATTAGGTTAATTCCCACGCCACGTCTTGCAATCCCCCCTCCCCCGATATTATATTCAAGTTGCCAATTAACGGCGATGCAATGATTATGCATCCTAAAGAAAGTATTGCTGCATCTGGCAACTCTCACCGGACTTTTATTCATGTTGCCATTTGATAGTGATGCAAATGTTTTAGCACTTTAAGGGAAATATGACGACGATTGAGATATCCTACGTTTCCATCCGGTTTTTTGAAATGTCGCTCGTCATTCAATAATTATGCAAATGTTTCAGGGTTCTAATTGAAATATTACATAGACTGCGACGTCCTGCAACAAGTTATACTATTCGGTTGCCAGTGAGGAATTTTTTTTCAATTTATTTGCCAGGAGGGCAAAGGTTGAATACAAATATTATGTCCGTAAACAATACTTTCGGCTTTAGCTTCTATCAGCCATGGCGCCAATGATTGCTGCTATTCGTCTACCGAACAAGTTTGTTTATTTTATTTTCCTCTATTGTCTTTTGTTCACCTTTAGTATTTACCGACTGCTCTCTCTCTCTCTCTCTCTCTCTCTCTCTCTGTGTGTGTGTGTGTGTAATACTTTTGCTTTTTCATCCCACTTGAATTAAATTTAGTGTGACAGTATTTTCCTCGTTTTTCGAAATTTTAACACTGATTCATTCCTATGGCCTTTTCATCAGCGTTAACTAAAATATTTGTTCATACTAAATTAAACAAGTGGTTGTTGCCGTGTGATACCGCTCAATTTTTAATGTTTCTATCGATTTTGCATCGTGGAACTGCAAGTTTTGTCGCTTGCGGCAAGATATACTATAAAAGCCAAGGATTTGAGTTATACGGATGCCTTGGTATATGTATGTTTACTTCAGGCATTTGTCAAGGATCTTCACTCTCTCCTTGCGAGAGTTTGATTAGCAATACCCCTGGTAAGCCATCGGCAAAGTAACGTTAAATCAGTCGGAAGAGGATTTGTTATTAAAAATGAAGGCATAAATTCGTACAATAGGTAGCGGACATAAAATCTAGATGGACATTCGGTTGCGGAATATTAAGGTAGGCTAGCACCTGTAGAAGAATCATTCTTAACTGGCCTTGATATTTTGTTAAGGTTTCATTCAGAGATTGGAACTACTTTTTTTTCGTGCCATCTTCGTGTTCATGATCCTTGTCGATTTGTGGAGATGAAGCACTAAACAGAAGGTAGCAGTTTGTGTGGAACCTGTTGCTTTCGTGTAATGGCAAAGAAAGCTGCTGATGGAATACAGTTATTCATGCACAGCATACCCTTGACTTTTGCTATCTTATCTGACTGATCCTATATTTTTTTTATCGTGAAAGCATTCTATTTTCAAAATCCTTTCTTAAGGTTATAAGCAACTTGACTGCCTGCAACTTTATCAAATTCATGAGAAAATCTTTCTTGGAACTTCGGGATACGTACTGAATTAGATATATTTCCCAGCCACAAGTCTCTGTAGAATGTAGCTATTCACACATTCATGCTTAGAATCGAACTGATATATTCCAGTGATTATGCGCTTTCCTTTTCCCCGCCCTTTGATACAACGAAAATTGTACATTAATTTGAGATATTGCTGCTTTATTGCTTAATTAAAAATTCACCAAAGCAAACACATTCCAAACAGATTTGAAAGCATTCAGAGAGCGTATACCAACGCCGCCGCCAAGCCTGAACCCGGACCAGAACATGATCAGCCCTTCCTTGTATCATGAATCAGTCCTCTTAAAGTGACAGTAAAATGAATAACCCACATAACCCTAATCCTTAATGCTCTGAGTGTATTGTAATGATAACAGTTAAACATTTATTGTGTGAATGTCCAAAGTTTAGTCAGCAGCGAAAATTAAATTTTTTTTTGTGTGAATGTCCAAAGTACAATCAGCAGCGAAAATAAAATTTGTGTATGTATGTGTGTGTGAATGTCCAAAGTATAATCAGCATTGAAAATTAAAACTTTGGTTTGTGTGAATGTCCAAAGTATAATTAGCAACGAAAAATAAATTTTTTTTATGTGTGAATGTCCCAAGTATAATCAGCAGCGAAAATTAAATTTTTTTGTGTGAATGTGCAAAGTGTAATCAGCAGCGAACATCAAGTTTTGGAAATAAATCAGTCTGTGAAATTTTTTCAGAGACTTCAACATGTGAAATTAATCCAATTATAATGATTTTGAAAAATTGTAATTTAATTGAAAAAATATAAATAAAAGCATTCATGAAAACATCCTTAGGGCCAGTCCTGTGAGAGCTGATAATCAGCTCAGTGGTCTGGTAAAACTATTTTAATGATAATGATAACAACAACGAGACAGTGAAATGCATTAATAAGGATACATTATCTCGTAGACAGACAGACAGACAGACAGGCAGGCAGGCAGGCAGGCAGGCAGACAGGACCGAATACAACGATTCCGTCTATGAAAAGTTCATAAAAAGCGCAACATCTGATGCACTCCAGATGGCATTACGAAGAGCAAACAGCTTATTGAAAACAACCAGGCGACGGATAATACATTTTTGATGTCTCCATGACGTTAGTACATTAGCAATAGTTTTGTGATTGACACTTCGATACATAAAAGTGAATCGGTGAATAAACAAACCTGGCAGTGATGCATCCACCGCATTCATACTGGCGCTCCGGATAGATTTATTTAATTGGGCTTAAATTAATCCATACGCTGTCGCTCTCGGGTTTTTTTTTTTCTTTTGGTACTGCGAGTTATCGCCCGGGTGCGATAATTATTGCCTGTTGTTCAAAGCGTTTATTTTGATACCTTTATTGAGTCTGATATATATGTATATATATATATATATATATATATATATATATATATATATATATATATATATATATATATACATATACACATATATATATACATATACACATATATATATACAGTATATATATATATGTAATATATATACATATACATATGTATATATGTGTATATATATATATATATATATATATATATATATTATATATATATATATATATATATATATATATATATATATATTATACATACATATGTGTGTGTGTGTTTCTGTGCAATTTCACCGACTAGCCATTCCGCCCAATTGGGTATGTGTAAAACATCACATTTACTGTCACACTCATAATTTAACAGCTAATTTTAAGACGAGTACTCTGCCCAAAAATCTTCTACTGCGCAATTCCACTCTCAGGATCATGCTGTAGCATCTCACCTGACACCCAATCAACTCCATTATTCAATCTTTTAATTTCCTCTTATCATTCTCAGTAAGCTAATATTCTTTCTTAATACTACTTTCACAAGCATCCTTGAATTTACAATAACTCCATATAAAGCAGCCTTCCTGAAGTGCTTGTTTTTATTCATCATTGATTTATCAGTAACTCTTATCTTGAACTACTTCAGTCGTCCTTTCGAATTCATTAGTATTTTTTCCGTCTTCTGTCTTGTAACAGTTTTATTAATTCCCCTTCCTTCTTCACTAAATCTCCTATTTCAGTATCCCAGCGTACACTCTTTATTCTTCTTTCTTATGTTTTCACGCAGACACCGTGCACTTATTCTTGAATTTTGCAAATCCATCTAAATTTCTTCCACTTCTGTATCTTTATCCTAGGCCATTTTTCTTTTAACTTTTTTCTGTTTGCTGTTCTCACTTCTTTGCTTGACTCACATTTCTTAACTGCCTTTACAGTTAAATACTGAACCCTTCATCTCCAGATTAGATTACTCTCTGTCTTCACTCAGATCGTGATCAGCTTCGGACTTTCACCTCTCTTATCTTTACATTCACCAACTTACTCTTCCGCCTAGTATATACTAAGACGTAGCATAACAAACTCTTTTGTTTATCATTTTATCTTTCTCAAATAAACTTCTGATTACAATATTCCCATAGGTCTTGCCCCTTTAGGAACATATTTCCACTGTAGTCTCGCCAAGGCCATTGTTATTCATTCCTGGCACTATTCCAAACCTACCAACTATGACGTCTCTTCCCGTCACGTACCTTTGCATTCAGGTCGCCGTGCGAACCAACTTTCCTCCTTTTACAAAATCCGGCTGTGTGCAGATTCAGACTTTTCCAGGTAGATTATATCACCGTTTTTCACCGTTTCTATTCATGGGCCATATGCACATGACCACCGCAGTTTCATTCTTACTAAGCTCAGTTTTGCTGGCACGTTTCATAAATGGTATCTTTGTTTGTTTTAGTTTAAGTGGATAACTTTTACTTACAAAAGTGCATAGTATTTAGTTTTCACCAGCTCATACGAGTTTTCCTTTTTGCATTTCAAAACTCTGTCCCTAAAAAAAGTTGACAGCGTCATACCGCACAGCACCATGGTGTTTTAGTTGTTTGTAAAAGAAAACTATTGAGATGGCTTTTTGTCTGTCCGTCTGCCGCCAGATCTAAAAAACTACTGAGGTTAGAGGGCTGCAAATTGGGATGTTGATCATCAACCCTCCAATCATCAAACATACCAAATTGCAGCCCTCTAGCCTTAGTATTTTTTCTTATTTTATGCAAGGTTAGATTTAGCCGTGATCGTGCGTCTGGCACCGCTATAGGTGCCAACAACACAGGTCACCACCGGCTGTGGCTGAAAGTTTCATGGGCCGCGGCTGAGAGCTTCCTGGGCCGTGGCTGAGAGTTTCATATATTTTTTTTTCTTTTTCAATAAGTGGGATCTCTTCTTTCTGTATTTCCCTTTATCTCCTCTTACTTCTTCCTAATGAACACCATATTCTTTGGAAGCTTAAATTTCAAGTCAGTGGCCCCTGTGGACGTGTTCCATATGAATAGGTTTCGTCTTCTGAAAATGATGAATGATAATAATAGTTTTTAGCGGATTGAAACAGCATCTTCTTCCATTTCTAAGTACATCAAGTTTGTCTCGTTACTACGATCCAAACCTTCACTTCCATCTGCAGCGACTTTTATTTTCAGAAAATCCAGGAGAAGGGCGGACATCAAAGGTGAGATAACATTCCCTTGTAGCTCCCCACTATTCACTGCCAATTTACTTGGCAAGATTCCGTCAACTTTAACTTTGCATCTTCTTCGTTCATGGATAGTTTCAGTTAGTTTTAACTATTTAACGAAAGTCGTAGATAGTTTCATTTAGCCTGGCCTACTTAACTGAAATATCTTGTCTCGTAATTAATAAAAGCCATGAGAAAGGATTTATAAATTCCATACATTGGTGCACAGTACTCTTAAGACAAGTATTTGATCAGTGCAACTCCTGCTTTATTTTTAAAGCCAGCTTGTTCATCATTAATAATCTATTTCTTATTCCATCCCATTTGGGTTGAACATATGAATATTTTCATTTCAACAGACGTTGGTGCAACTTCTCTACAGTAATCAAATTCGTGTCATTATAAATCCCGTTGTTTCCACAATTATCTCTTGTTTTTGTCTGCTGTTTATTGTATCAGAGGTCTTATATACATGCTAACTCTTTCTGTACTAGTGTAGTCTGCTCTTACATAAAGAATCTGGACAGTAATCCCCCCTACTATCTTCTCCAATTCATTTTTATTGCTATTCAAAAAAGCTAAGATGTACAGCCCATTAAAAAGAAGAGGTACCCTCCCCTTCACTCCAGCGGATAATAGCTCTTTGTTTCTAAACCAGTTTGGCGAGAGAAGCAAAACTGATAGCTCACAGAGAGTAGAAAAAAAATGTTGATTCCGCTTCCAAGGTACGCCCTTGTTTTCTTTGTTCATTCTGTGAAGCAACATTTTCTCTCTGAACCTCTCTTTTATGAAAGTTTTCGTTTGGGCATCATCTAGTGGAGGCATAAAATTCGTTCACTGAACTCTTCTGGGAATAAAAGGAATGAGGAAAGATATCAGAAGAGGACGTACGTTAGCGATGGACAGACAGACCTTCTGCCTAAATTGTCTGTCCTTTCCTTCCTTGTGAGTTGAGGACGGTGAGTTCTTTACACAGATGATGATGATGATGATGTCCCTTTTTCGGATTATGTGCAACGATGAAAGATGCCATATATATTAAGTTTATTCTCTCTCTCTCTCTCTCTCTCTCTCTCTCTCTCTCTCTCTCTCTCTCTCTCTCTCTCTCTCTCTCATAGACAGAATAAAGCTAAGCGGTTTGTTTTCCAAAATCGATTGCAAGGGAACGCATGAATATCTCTGTACGTTATATCTTGGCTGTTCACCTCGAAAACATCATTATATTTTAGATAAGTTTCGCAGGTTAATTGGGCTTATTTAAATCCACTTTCCTGTAATATTTAGTTTCAGTAGTACGTAATCTGTTTATTCTACACACGTACTAAATATTATATATCCTCTACACACACACAGACATTATGTAATTATATATATATATATATTATATATATATATATATATATATATATATATACATAAATTATATATATATATATATACATATAAATATATATACATATATATATATACATACATACATACATGGAAGTCTCCTTGTCAATGGGTTTATCCTTTGTTCAGTAGTTGTTAAAGGATAAACATACTTGCGATTGCTGCCGTGTTTTTTGTAGGGGCTTTCCCCCCTTTTACTGCTAATCAAAAGACTCGAAATTATATATATATATATATATATATATATATATATATATATATATATATATATATATATATATATATATATATGCCATAATTTAGGTTGAAGGATACACTCTTTAGGTTTCCTTCATCTCAAACGAAGTATGAAGAGTTGACCCACATAAATGACTTAGGATCAATGGTCTCTTCGGGCGGAAAGGTTTAGAGAAAGAAGAAGAAAACCTCTTTTCCCTTGAATGAGTATAGAAGTGCATACGTGGAAGCATACAAAGACACGTATATCTTTGTTTCAACCTCATTTTAAGAAATGCCTACTAACTCTTTCAAATGTTGTATACATACATATATAACACATATATGCATGTATATGTACATGTATATATATTTATGTACATATGTATATATACAGTGTACAGTATGTATGTGTGTGTGCTTATGTGTACATATATAAATGTTTACATATATACACATATATGTACTGTATGTATAAAGCATATGAACGATTCAGTAGGCTTTTCTTTAAATGTATATACAGAAGCATTTCTGGCACATTTAATCTTACTTTTGCCAGGTTCTAATTCACCTGTGGCTCCCAGAACTCTTGACAACAAATCTATAATTTCCGGTCCGTCTTATCTTCACCGCAAAGAGAAGGAAACCAAAACTGCAAGAGAGTACTGCCGAGTCTTTAGCATCCACTCCCATAAGGTCAAGAACTGGGTAAAACTTTAGTTGCGCGGCCCCATTCCCGCCAGTCGCCGACTGGGACAGGTTTCTGCCTTTTTGGAAGGGGTCCAGGAGGGGAAGAGCCGGGCTCCCCCGCCCCCGCCCCTGGCCAGTCAGGGCACGTCGCCGTAAGTTAGGTTAGGTAGGTATGATTTGGTTAGGTCAGGACCTGGCATCATTGGAAAAGTTATGTCTATTTAGTATGAGGAACCTGTCTCGGTCGACGACTGGCGGGAATCAGGCCGCGCAACTAAAGTAAAGTTTTACCAGAAACAGTATCCCGCTAAGAGACGCATGGAATCTGGGATCATCCTGGTTCACAAATTTGAATTTGGAGGCGTGAAAGCCTCTCAGTACGAACTACTTTCGACAGTAATGGCCTCCCTTAGGATGAGAAATATTGCTACTCTTACGGGATTCAAGGAATCTGGGAATAACGTAGTTTGCAAATTTAAATTCAGCGGAGACGTAAAAGGCTCTCGCTGTGAGTGGTACTAGACCCAAAGTGGCTGCAGGCCGTTGGTGCTTCCTTTGGAGGCGGAGAACTATATTGCACGCTGTGGAATATGTTCATCT
>NC_089757.1:28603264-28655764 GCF_040412425.1 Macrobrachium rosenbergii | reverse complement strand
CCAAACATAACTTTCCTTCCTTAACAAACGTATCTATAAGCTTCTTCTGCCTCTTTAACCCCCTCCCTTCACCATTCTCCATCCCCCTTCAATATTGCAAATGGCTTTTAGAAAAGCAATAGACGTCAGGGAGGGGATGAGGATGGGGGTGGGGAGGAAACGGGTCTTATCTGACTTTGGAATCCTCCTCTCCTCCTTCCGATGGGCCAAAGAAGAGGTTGAGTTAGATGTTGGGGAAAATTATTACAATTCAGAATGGGATCCAGGCTGATTTTTTTTACCCCCTTGTCTCCCTCTCTCTCTTTGTGTCAGGTTTTCCTGGGTCCTGGATTTTCTTTGATGTCGTGGCGTTGAGAGAGAGAGAGAGAGAGAGAGAGAGAGAGAGAGAGAGAGAGAGAGAGAGAGAGAGAGAGTTGAATCGAGTGGAAGGGAAATTCCATCGAATCATAAAATGATGATGAAACCAAATGGCGTTCGGAAATTGAATGCAAGAGAGGACGAGAGAGTTGCTTTTAAGGTCATCGATTACATTAATGAAATGAGTTGGAAACTTACAAAATTAATACGTTTTAGAGTAGACGTAACTTTGTTCCAACCCCCATTTCTTGCGCCTGTAAGTTAAAAAAAGAAATGAAAATATTGTTTAAAAATGCTACGAAAGTTTCGTTCCATTGTTGATAAAAGGTCGCTTATGTGTCTTGAATAATCATTTTATTAATGTTCTTAAGTATTGTTTTTATTAGGAGTCTACTTGGTGTATTACAGGTTACGGAATGGAATTTTAAACCTTCGGAAGTCATTATTCCAGTCTTGATCACTAAACTTATCTGACAGTCTAAACATCATTAGGTAGCAGTGTCCGTGAAAAAGAAGAACGAGAAAAGGAAAGAAAATAAAGTGAAGGGCCTAACTTGAAGATCCCATAGAACCACCTCTTAAAATAGGAAATATTACAGTAGTTGGGAAAAAGAGGAACAGGAAGAGTTGAGCCCTTGGGTTACTCTGTATATGCCTGATCAAAATGCAAGTGTCACTTATAAGACCATCGTTTCTGTTTTTGCCTTGTCTGCTTTTAGCTCTGGTATGAAATAATTCTGTTCTGGTATAATGCCCTTGCTTATTTTTTCATTTTTTGTTTTTACCAAACTTAATCTTTTACTCTTTCTTTTCAGGTAAGATGCTGTGCATGAGACATTCCAAAAAGGTGAAATCTTCGGATGAAATGGTAAAGTTTTCTGTATGTTTTTTTCATGTCTCTCTCTCTCTCTCTCTCTCTCTCTCTCTCTCTCTCTCTCTCTCTCTCTCTCTCTCTCTCTCTCGTACCTCTGCATGTGTTCATTTGTATGCCTACTTAAATGGTTAGTCAGAGGTTTAGACGCCATACTTGTATATACACTACTGTATACGCAAAACAGGTTACTGGCAGTTCGCCCTTCAGTTGTTGAACCAAGCATGAACACGCTGTGCAGGGAATTGGCGTATAAGCAAAGCAGGAAGCCTGATCGACGTGGATGACTGGACAATGAAACATCGAATTTGAATACAGCAAATGGTAAATTGTCGGAAGAGCAGTTGAAGGCTAGAGGGGATGGTGATTTAGAACGATAGAGAAAGTGTATAAAAGTTAAGTAGAAAATGCTGACACTGGCGAAATGCTTTGGGAAGGATTCGGACGAGAATGATAGTGAAAGACTTGTTTTAATCTGAAGCGAATGCTGGGGTCAGGGTTAATAATAAGAGAGTCAATGAATAAAAGTCACGAATAGAACGACGCCCTTTGAAAACAATACAGATTCATACCACTGGAACCAGAGTTCTGTAGAGCTGAAAGTAGAAAACAAAAGAAAGTTGAATGGGAGCTGAAGGGATTATTTAAATATGAGAAGCTTTTATTAAGATCAAAAGGAAAGCATGGAAAAATGGATGAGTTATGGAAAGGTGTGCATGGTAATCCTTGGTAAAGCACGCGCAGACCTACCGTACATACCTTCATATTTTCACATAGATCTTAAATACATGACCAAGTTACCTGACATTTGAATTTCGTGGTTATCGTCACCGAATAATATTTTAATTTGCTGAAAATAATAAACAAGGATTAATTAACGAACAACTAATCGTATGCCATAGTAAACAAGAACATAATTCAGAAAAAACTATGGCGTTGATGCACTGCACTGGAAAGTAGTATTCCAGCCATTGTTTATGCAAAGACATTAGCGCATATTTACATGCATGAATTACTTGGCGGATAAAAAATATTTCCCGCAAACGTTTCTGTGAACCCTGCAACATCAGAAACCCGAATTTTAGAGCCCTATCCCCTTTGCAATTTGTATGTTATGTTGCCTCTCCAGCAAATGACATGCCTGGCGCGCTGGGGTAAATTGTTTTGAATAAACTTTTCCTGTAGTGATCCTAGCTTCACCTAAAAGAATACAGTCGGTCATGAAAATAAAAAGCAGAGCGTTACGTAATGAGACGAACACATCGCTGGGATTACAGGGGATTTTTCAACCGTAAACGAGTTCTTAACTATATGTGGCCATAATGACATATCTCTCTACATAATGTATGTGTATAAGTATGTATATATATATATATATATATATATATATATATATATATATATATATATATATATATATATATATATATATATAATATATATATACATACATATATATATATATACTATAACTTGATGTGAAGTGGTTTATCCTCTGATTCAGTAATTGAAAACTGAACTTGTCAGTGACTGATGTCCTTTTTCCTCCGAAGTCACCTTTTAACTAGCTTTATATATATATATATATATATATATATATATATATATATATATATATATAATATATATATATATATATATATATATATATATATATATATATATATATATATATGATGCATGTATATTGAATATAAGAGAGAGAGAGAGAAGGAGGTGTTTGGGTGGGAGAGTGGAGGAGACAGATCGACACAGAGAAGCCTTTTATATTAATATTTTGAAAAGTGAAAATGTGAAGTCGTCGTTGGTCTTTTACCCATGCTTAATCGAGTTATTAAGCTTAGGTTTTTGTCAAGAGTCATCAAACTCCGGTTTTTGACTCATAACAAAATAGTAGTCTTGTAAATTACAGTGAAAACTGCTTTATACCACTGCTTTGATTAATAATCACTTATTTTATTTTATATAAGGCAACTTATTAAACTTTATCCATCTATACATCTAACTGTCTACTTAATTGGCAATGAATTCCCGTACATAGAATCTCTATGTGTGTCCATCATATATATATGTGTGTGTGTGTGTTTGTGTGTGCAAAGGAATTTTCTTAGGAAATCTCTCTCTCTCTCTCTCTCTCTCTCTCTCTCTCTCTCTCTCTCTCTCTCTCTCTCTCTCTCTCTCTCCGTTCCCCAGTGAATATCTCAAGCAGATCTTCCGCCTGTCTCTCGGTCCTATGGCCAATGAACTCCTATATAAAGGCTCTCTCTCTCTCTCTCTCTCTCTCTCTCTCTCTCTCTCTCTCTCTCTCTCTCTCTCTCTCTCTCTCTTACAAAGCCTTTTTCCAGCACGTCTCATGCTTTCCCCTTACTTCCCATTCCCAGTCTCATTGAACTTCCTGTTACAAAGACAGGTGTACACCAAGGGGAGCCCTGGGGAGGTCGAGCCGAGGTAGTCAGTGTCCAGGTGTATCCAAAGGGCCCCCTTTTTGCCCGGGCTATAAATAGCCGGGACCCCCTCCTTTTCGGTCTTCCTCCTTCTGCCATTATTGAGCTCGCCTCTCTCTCTCTCTCTCTCTCTCTCTCTCTCTCTCTCTCTCTCTCATATTGACGCCTAGTTAAATGAACGAGCAGTCCAAAGGAAGGTTGAAGGGGGCCAGGGAAAGAGACCTGCAAAGGGCTAAGGAATTAATTGGCTAAAAGAAAGGGAAATCGGTCGATTTCGATTAATTAATTATATGTCGTAGACTTTGGGGATCCCCTTTCATCTGTGGCGGGGTCAGGGGATCCTTGGCTGGAGTGGCCTCCTGGTCCTGGACTCAGGCATTTGGGCAGCTGGTCCGCTGGAGATTTTCATTTCGTTTTAGATTGATTCGATACTTTACGCTTAAAGAGGTTTTTTTAGCAGTCATGTTGACGGGAATCGTTCTCTCCACGAATTTATTTCAGCTCTGAAAAGTTGTCGTGGTTTTTTTTTTATTGTTTTTCTCCTTTTCGTTTTTTCTGACAACTTACTTCCTTTCTCCTTAGTTTTCTGTAAGAGAAAACTATTGAGATGGCTTTGTCTGTCCGTCCGCACTTTTCCTGTCCGCACTCAGGTCTTAAAAACTACCAAGGCTAGAGGGCTGCATATTGGCATGTTGACCATCCACCCTCCAGTCATCAAACATACCATATTGCAGCCCTCTAGCCTCAGTAGTTTTTTATTTTGTTTAATGTTAAAGTAGGCCCTAATCGTACGTCTGGCACCGCTGTAGGTATGAACAACAGATTATTACAAAGAACAAAGAACAAATGAAATGTATCCTCTTTGATGAAAGTTATTTTTATATACTGATTCACTTTAATCGACAGTTTATTTGTCAACGAGAGAAAGGTACCTGATGATGATGATGATGATGATGATGATTATTATTATTATTATTATTATTATTATTATTATTATTAACTCCATGCAGGCTTTCACAGAAAATAAAGCCTCTATGTGAAAAAAAGACAAGACTGGGCGAAGAGAATAGTAAATAGATCATTTTAAAAAGCTGTGACAAAGTCAACATCATTATCATCTCTTTCGAAAGCAACTGTACATTCATTCCCTTTGATGAATATCGCTCAGTGTGCAAATGGTCTCTTGATAGATTCAGCATATTTATTCTGACACAGGTGCCTCCCTTCATGTTGGCAGACTGAATTATTCATCATTTGTTGTCGAGAGCAATTAATGCGCTCGCCACCTCTAACCATACGTTTGCAATGATGGCAGTTGTCATAATAATCTAGGAATATTCATCGCTGAGCAAGAAGGATTCAGCTTGAATAAGACTTAGTCAAATCATTTCCCCATGAAGAAAAAATGATTTTTAACATTCATGTTTTTTCGGATATCATGTAAATTTGTATTAGCAAAAGAAGGAATTAGATAGCATATCGTTCATCTTGTTATTTTAATCTTTTTTTTCTTTTACATGTCAGTAATGAACATATCAACTTTTTTCAGAATATCCTTGTATCAATACTTCGACTTATTCCCTCCATTTGGTAAGAGATGATTTGACGCGGAAACTTTTAATACATTTCAAGCTATTCTGTTCAGTAGCTTATTGAGTACTGGATAATTTTATCGTTTCAACCCATTCCCTCCAATAAGCACTCGTTTTGTTAATGCATTCCAAACTCTTTTCCCTCAAGTTTGCAACGGACAGCCTGACGTCTTGTTCCGAAATAAAACCCCCTCTACTGTTTCCTCGCATTCCCTCCAATTGGCAATCTTTCCGTCCTGGGACGTCAAACTGTTCCCTGCAGTTGGTAATAGACAATTTGTCGCTTTCCTCCTTGTCTCCTTCCTATTGGGCGCATCATTTCCACGTCAATATTAGCAGTGCTCTGCTTTCACTTCCCCCCTCGTTAGGCAGAGGCCGTTTGTATAGCCTTTCAGGAAACCATTTTCGCTTTGCCTATGGAATCGTTTCCTGACTGGGAACTAGTTTTCAGCAGCGTGTATGCCGTCATTGCCTTTTTTTTTTTTGTCATTCCTTGTGCCCCCTTCTTCATTAATATAGACGAATGCAAAGTGTTTATATATATATATATATATATATATATATATATATATATATATATATATATATATATATATATATATATATATACATATATATATATATAATATACATATATAAAAAAAGTGTAGAATATTTTTGTTAAAACAGAACTCCATCTAATAAATGGAGCCCATAAAAACATCGAAAGGGTAGATTTATTGCGTTATATTTCGAAGACAGCTGTCTTCCTCAACTGTCCGTTGAGGAAGAGCAGTTGTCTTCGAAATATAACGCCATAATTTCTACCCTTTTTTTTTATGGGCTCCTTTTATTAGTTATATATATATATATATATATATATATATATATATATATATATATATATATATATATATATATATATGGTAGGTAGTATTCTTGTCGATAAAGAGGAGGCTACCAATGGTCGACACCTCGATGAAAACAGGCAAACGGAGCAAACTTTATTAAAAACCCAGTCCTCGCCTGTTGACATAAAAACTGAATTAAGTACCTGGTAGTTATGTGCCTATGGTAGTCCCCATTAGGGATAAAAACAGGCAAGGAATAACACACTCATCGCAAAATACTTGGTAAAAACTGGAAAGCCAACAGTTGGACGGAATTGAATTTTGTTTAAGGGCGGGACATGAGACAAAGAAGAATTGATTACATTTCTAGATGGATCAGGAACGGAATGCAAATTCAGCATCTTTATTATTACTTGTTTTGTCTAGGTCTGCGCCCTCGGAATGTTTCCCAGTTCCTGGAATTTGAAATACCGCAGTCCTAAGTTTTAGAAAATTGACTCATATTTTACGGCTAACATGGAATGCAGGGAACGTAAAAGCTTTTAATTGTTATATTTATTTACCAATTAATCATAGTTTTATAGCAACGTTAGCCTGTGGACCAGATGTCATGTAAAGGAAGTTTAAAAAATATATATATGTATTTCCTTAAGGGTGGAATTTTAAGGCAAGGCAACTCGAGTCCAATGCCCCGCAAATTCTGACAGCCTCGTAGGAATAAGGAAGCGTTTACTACAAATTATCTTTATATTTGGGTATGTTTACGTCAAAAAACGTTTCGTGGCTTTTCTCATCCAAACGTTTGTTTTCTTTAGTCTTGTAAGGACGAAGAAAGTTGTCGTACAAATGATAAAAAGTATAGATATTAGGAAATGCAATCCAGATGACCAGCTGTGAGGACTTGGTTTTACCCTCGATGGTTTGGTTCGATAAATGAATAATAGTGATGCTACGAATGATAAACCAGTTCACTATAGGTATCAGCAAAGCAAGAAAAATAATAATAATGAGTAAATAAAAAATAGTGACAAGTAAAAGAAATGGCCTGCCGCCTCAGAAGCAACAAAGCAAAGCCAACAGCTCAAGAAAATCTTGAAAGCAGAAATGGCACCAAACGAGCCGTTTTAAATGCGGTGTCACACTTGCACGTTTCCCGGCATACTTTACAATCTCGACCGAGGAACCAATTTCGCCACAGAAACTAGTCGCTTGACGTAAGCTTTATCAACTGGGCGCTGAAAGATGCACAACAGGAAATTATGTATGTTTATGCTCTGGTGACCCCGCTTATAACAAGCAGTGGCATCGACTGGGGTGATGCAATACAGTATTAAGTCAGGTCGATGTAGAGGAAGAGATACAGATATAGTTTTGGATTAAGAAGCCTGTCAAAAGAGACGAATGGAGGACGCGGCGACTGTTACCCCATCCCTACTTTTTCTCTCTTTTTTTTTTACGCACACGCGCCATTAATGTTGACTTAATTTACTTATGATGTTTTTTTTACATTCTCTCTGTAGTTGTATAATTACTTTCTGGCTGTAATGCTGAAGCTTTTATTTTTTTTTATTTAAAGAACAGCACAGGTATTCTTTATATAAGTATTCTTAGTGTATAAAGTCATATATGAATATACAAAAAAATCTTACATATGTAATCAAATATATAGACACGTACGAACTTTTGATATTGAGTTACATTATTTTTTTTAAATATCATAAAACATTTGTGTACTTGTTCGATGTGCGGCATATCTTTCCTAAGTACTCAAAAACTTAATTTTTTAAAATCAGTATTTCGTGAGAGGATGCAAACAAGACCCCTTATGCCATGGAATGAATTGTAGATAGGAGTCTGCGTCAGTAAGAAAGTTTTATTTACTGTAATACTGAATATTTATATTATATATAGATAGGCAGATAGAGAGATAGATAATTTCATATTGCGCGAGTTTGCCGTATAGTAAAAGTGAAAGATCTTAAACTCCAATTTTTCACTTTCCTCTTTATATCTATATGTATATATGTATGTACTGTATGTACACACACACACACACACACACACACACACACACATATATATATATATATATATATATATATATATATATATATATATATATATATATATATATATATTGATAGACCACGCATTCACCGTAATTACTTACAGACACGTCTACTAGCCTTCACGACATTACGTCTAAGGACATGACTGTAGATAATTCATTCCAAAAAGATATTTGATTTTCATACCTGTTTTCAAGGAATACTTTGTAATGATTTTCTGTTTCAGAGTATTTTCCGAAATTGTTTAACTTTCAGTCATATTCGTCTGAAGATTGGATACCTTTAAAAAAAAATACCACCTCTCTCTCTCTCTCTCTCTCTCTCTCTCTCTCTCTCTCTCTCTCTCAGGTCTTTAAGGATGTTGCCATGTATCATACCTTTACATTACTTTCTGCATTAATTTTGCCAAAATTTATCTACCTGCCTGTTTGAAGAATTCACTTTCTAACGTTATGGACGCGTGCACAAGCGCAGCTAAGCGCCGTGACCAATTATCCAGACTCTTAGGATGATTTGGTCGATTTCTCGCAAGTTCGATACGTTTTGAGGAGAGACAAGGAGCAGCAGCATCACGAAGAGCGGTCTGGGGGAGGAAAGTAAACATGCATCTCCTCCGATGACGTTTTGTCTGTCTCTTGCTACAATTTCAGCAATTTCTGTAATTTCGCTGATTCCCTTCCCCAGGTTTGTCTGTCATCTGTCAAGCCGTCTGACATGACAGGTGTCATGTCTCTTGATTCCTGTACCCGTATTTGCCTTGCTTGAACGGAGTAAAAATTTATTTTCGGATGCCTTGCTCGAAAATTTCGGCTGCACGATTCTTTGCATTGATTTTCTTCTGGCTGTCACTTTCATCTGTATATTGCTTTTTTTCTCTTACCTGTATTCTCTTCCTTTCACGAATGGTCATTTTATTCTGTTGTCGCTTACTATATTTTAGGGCGAATATTTTTTATTACCTTTACGATGTATGTAATAAACACTGTAAAGCTACCGGGAAAACTTTTTGTGATATAATGACTAATAGAAGTGACACGTAAAAAATGAAGATTGAAAATGCCCTCGTATGTGTGTGTGTGTATATATATATATATATATATATATATATATATATATATATATATATATATATATATACATATATATATTCGATCAGCATTACAGCAACGTTGGGTCTGGTCAGTACTTGGACAGGAAGCACCCGCCCATTTAAGAGGAAAAAATGTGTTCAACATAAGTCTTTTCCGCTGTAGAGAGGATGACCCAGAAATTGTAATCTTGCCTTTATTCAACAGGCCTTTTGGATGACATTGACAGTCTTATACCCTTTCTTTAATTTCTAGCTGTTGTTAGGGCTTATCCTTCGTTGGTGCAACGGGAAAGGATCCAACCGTCGACATTGCAAATGAGAGCCCAGTACTCTACTGTACTATTGAGCTATACTACTCAGAGCATACCCTTACCGTTACTTTTGTTTTAACTATTTTTTATTTTATACGGCATTGTGGTTATTGCAGTCAGTTACGTATATGGGAAAAGGTGTGACAAGTACATAGATACATACATAGACACCAATTCCTCTTGTCTCCCGACTAGAGAAGTTAAGCAAAGACGGCCTTGGACAATACTTGAACAAATGCAATTGTCTGAAAAACCAAGTGACTCCGGTATATTGATATATACACCCTCTTTTTGGAAGACGGTGTCTGCAGTTAGTAAGCCCACCACAAATCCTAAGCTCACACTTAGTACATATATATATATATATGTGTGTGTGTGTGTGTGTGCGTGTGTGTGCGCGCGCGCGCGCGCGCGAGTATTCAGATTATAAAAGTTGAAGAAGGAAAACCTAGAAGCAATCTCTTTGCATACAGATGGAAGGTTTCTGAAATAACGTGAGGTAACGGCAATGCACTACCTGTTGCCTGTATTTGCTCGAGGAAAACCGGAAAAGGTCTTTTGGCCAAATATGCCGTGCACAAAATCCATAATCTAATTTCAGCTGGCATCTGCCAAGCAGCCGAACTGGACCTTACCGTGTCCCGACCAGTCACAGCCAGCCTGACCGGGACAGTCGCGATTAACTTGTCTGAACCAGTCCAGTCAACCAGTCTGAAACAGTTACAGTCAGCTTGGTTGGAACAGGCTGCTGTCAACGGACTTGGAAACAGAGAGACGTAGGCATTGACCAGTGATTGTGAGAGAGAAGGACCGAGATTGTGACATGGGAGTTTTTCAGAGAGAGAGAGAGAGAGAGAGACCTTGTCACAGAACTCGTAGGCTGTTAGGGTGGGTAAGGTTGCGGGGGGAGGGGGGTAGGTGGCAGGGAAGCTGGATAGTAAGTGCGTGCGCGTTCTGATAGGACTTGAGGGATTTCGCCCCTGAGAAGTGGAGAGGGCAAGGCAGAGGGGTCGCCTGAGGAGGAGGAGGAGGGGGAGTAGGGTGGGGGAGGGGAAGGGTGACCACGCAAAAGGGAGCTTGAGTGGCATTATGGTGGACATCACTTGCATGGCTTCTTTTTGGGTTTCTCTTGTTCCTTACTTCGCAGTCAAGGAAAGAGAGAGAGAGAGAGAGAGAGAGAGAGAGAGAGAGAGAGAGAGAGAGATGCGAAAATTATTCCAGTTGTCTAGCACGTTGTACCTGTTCCATAAGATTCGTGTCAGTTTTGTGTTGTAAACTACTATATATATATTTGCTCGAGTTTTTTATTTATCTGCAAAATGTTACCGTGGCCAGAGTTTATATATATATATATATATTATATATATATATATATATATATATATATATATATGTATATATGTATATATGTGTGTGTGTGTACTGTATGTATGTATATACATATATATATATATATATATATATATATATATATATATATATATATATATATATATATATATATATATATAGTGTGTGTGTGTGTACTGTATGTATGTATATACATATATATATATATATATATATATATATATATATATAAATATATATATATATATATATATATATATATATATATATATATATATATATATATATATATATATATAATGCATGTGGATGCAAAAATGTATGCATATGCATTCTTAGTTCTTAGCCTAAATGAATACACCCACAAAAGAGCCAACACATACCCAAACGTATACTGTAGTAGCCGACGCAAACACGCATGCAGAATTATTTAAATAACTCCTTCTTGTATAGTCACATCTGATTTTGTAAGAATCTCCATTTTCAAATAAATAACAAAATAAAACACAGCTGTACTTTTCCTTTCAGTTCTAGGAAAGAAAGGTCTTGGCAAATGTTACGCTTCAGAAGAAGATAATCGAAACAATGGAAAAATTGCGCTTAAATACGTTGACTACCTAGTAGTGGGACTCTCTCTCTCTCTCTCTCTCTCTCTCTCTCTCTCTCTCTCTCTCTCTCTCCATTCTTTGTGTATTGTTACAAAATAAACTGAACGGTAACTTTCCTTTACTCAGTTGTCCATGACTGCATCCTCCTACGCTTGGAGATTTCTGACTGCATTTCATAGCTTTGATTGTGTTTCAGTTTTCGTGTTTGTTCTACTTAAACGTCAGACATCCAGAGAGTCCATACCTCATTCATGGATTTTAAAAAAACGAGTAAATATGGGCTCCTCACGGAGATGGAGATCCCTCCCAAAATCTAATAAGCTTTCCTTGGCCCATGGCGCCCATCCTCACCTCCATAAAGCCTCTTCGAAATCCGTCTATAAACTGAATTCATCGCAGTGTCTAACTTGTTCTTCTTTGGTTCATACGAATCCCCTCCACAAAATACTACTGAGATCCGTCTGGAATATTTAGAAATGTTTTCTGGGCAAACAGGCAGACAGACAAAGACAGAGGTGTTTGTGAATGCATAAACTAAATTCATCTTTGCTGGGCGAGTTACCTAGACTTGTCAGACCTGAATATTATGCTTTTATATCGTTATACTCATCTTTTACTGTTACTTTCCCAATTCCACTAACTCCCTCTCTTTAAAATGTCTCACTTCCCGTCACATTTCCTGTTAAAAATCTTGACTGTCTTCATAACCTCTTAAATGTTTCCATTTGCTGTGGTTGGTAATGATGGCCGTGGCTTTTCTACTGTTAATGGGATGAAATGAATCACTCAACAGGTACCACATAGATCTATCGCAACTATGGAGCTAATTTCATGAACCCTTTTTTGTATGTAAATTTTACGAATTAGTCCAAGTAATTACTGTCTTTGGTCATCTGACCACTTGACTGTTTCTGTGATTTCTTTCTCAGCCACTCCCGAGACTTTCTGATTTGCCCAACCTTGAATAAAAAGTGAATGACCTCGTCCACCAAAAGTTCTTTTCTCCTGATTCTCAGTTACGTATCTAAATTGGTATTTTCCTGTAGGTTTTGTAAATTTTCCAGTTCCACTTTGAAGAAAAATGACATTTTCACTGTTGCGTGTATGGAGTGCCGGTGAAAGAGTATCAGTGTATTATTATTATTATTATTATTATTATTATTATTATTATTATTATTATTATTATTATTATTATTATTATTATTGAGAACGTTTTGATTCAAATATGAAATTATCCTGTTGGATAAGCTTCCAAAAATTCTGAAGTCCATATTAAACATAAAAATTAGTTTGTGTGTGGCTTGAACCATCTGAGCTGTTTTAGCGTTTTATAAACAGTGAGGGAGAGCACAGACTCCCAAAATAATTAATTTTCTCAGTCTTTTAAGAACAGCATTTAAAAACAAATACTCTTCCTCACCTAATCACATAATTGGCTTCTTTCTTCTTCTTCTTATTCTTCTTCTTCTTCTTCTTCTTCTTCTTCTTCTTCTTCTTCTTCTTCTTCTTCAGGAGATAAAGATGTATCACCGGTGTTTGAAAAGATTGAAAGGTTCCATATGGTTAATGTTTTCGCCGTTTTAATCTTTTAATCTCCTTAATTCAGAGGCGGGTGTCAGATTTTTCCTCCGCCAACGAATTTGGACGAAAAGTTTCATCTTCACTCGTGTATGCTTGTTTGTTTGGTTGTCCACTAAATATCTCTAATAGTTTTTGTTGGATTTCAACGAAATTTTGAGGGGTGTTCGGCCAGGAAGGCTGGATTCGAGTCTGGGTAAAGGTTTATTGTTATTTTTTCTTGCTGTTCCTCTTTTTCTGCTTTGGTAGGAACAGTTTGCGTGAGTCTGCGCTCTCTGGATACTTTTTTTTTTTATCTAAGTATGTGTGACCATGACAGCTGGAAAAGCATTACTGTGTAAAAAAAAAAAAAGTTTTTGTTGACTTCTCCTTGCCGTGGAACTACTTTACTACCAAAGCCACAATAATTGATAGCCTGCCATTGTATGCTTAATTTTTAATTTATATCGAACCAGACTTTTGGAAATACAAGTTTTTATAATTTTTGTTGGGAACTCAGATCAAGTAAGCCCTGATATATTCCATTATATCCCAAGACTTTGTATCTGTTATACCAGCAGGGCACCAGTTTTGAAAGTGTCCTTGGCACTATTAGTGGCTTGTTTAAATATGTTGGCTAATGCCAGCACGGGTATTAGCCCAAAAGTGTGCTCAGTGTGAAAGTAGCCGTAGGCCTAACGTGTACCTGTGGATTAGAAGTGGTTCGCAACCTTTTTTTTTTTTTTGGCCTATGTACCCTTTCACCATATGTCAGAATGTCATTCCCCTCCCCCCTTTCCAAAATTGTCTGCCTCAAAAGGTGCATTCCAAATATGTACATAATATAAAAAAACCCTTAGTCACAATTCCCCACACCCCCGAAACTGAAATTCCCCCCTGGTTGAAAACAACTGGATTAGGTTCCCCTACAGAGACAGACACGAGGCAGCGATTTGAACTCAGATCCTCTCAAGTTCAAGAGAGGTTAGCAAGCTGCTTTTAAAAGTCTTCCACAGTTAGTTACCTTGTCTATTTTTCGCATGTATTTAGGCACGTGTATATTTGTTTGCTTTGTGTCTTACCATACTTCCCTTCGTTGTGTTTTTCTTTTTTTCCAAGAATGGACATGATTTCGAGGGAAGCCTGCATAACAAGTTGAGCCAATTGGCTTTCGGTTTTGTTACGCGTGGGTGTGTGTTTATGCATGGTAATAATAGCACTTATTAATAATTGTCAATATTCTTCTTATTATTATTTTAGTTTCACCCAGAACATCTCAAGTATCTATGATTTGCCTTCTCTTCCTTGGCTATTACCATCATCAAATGATAATAATTTTACAGAATGTAAGACCTCCTGTTGTTTGTATTCGTTTTTCGTTGTCCGTATATATCTGCATGTCCACAAGATGTCTGAAAAAAAGTTCCCCTGCATTTTAGGTATTATTTAATGAACGTTGATTAAAGTCACTTTAACTCCTTTGAATATTCCTTTCAAGTTTGAGTCTTTTGGTGATCATTATTTTTGTCCGGGGTTGCGGTTGGTCTGGATTAGGCCGGTTTTATGCCAGTGGGGTCTCAACCAAAGGCGGCTCGTATGCGCGCTGATATGTTGAAGGGACTTAAAGATTTTTTCCCAGTAGTTTTACTTGTTTCATGTAATGTGTACCTTTCCTTCTACCTCTCCTCAACATAATGTAATTGATTCATTCCTAGTTGGTAAAATTCCTGTATTTATCATTGGCAAAAACAGTTTTCTTACCCCTTTTGATTTGCGTTCTGAATTTTCCCATTGTGATTTTTCAAGCGACTTGTTTGTTTTGGTCTTCATTACGGTAACGATAAATTTCTTTACAGCTTTTGAATATTGTCATTGAATTTCCATTTGTTTTATGTCAAAGAAACGGAAATCTGCAAAATATCTAACAACTCTTGTTCCTGGCTTTATCCGTCGCGGCAGAACTTTATACCTTTCTGTTTTTGGTTATTATTATCATCATTTTTGCTATTGCCGTTTTATTTTTATTTTTATTTTACGTATGCAGTCATGTGATATAAGGCTAAAAGATCTTAGAATAGCTAACCTAGCCTCGACTGAATAAAATTAAATTTTCTGGAAATAAAGAGAAGAGGAAAGCAGTGATGAGGAAAATACTTTAAGAGAGTAAAATTATATATATATATATATATATATATATATATATATATATATATATATATATATATATATATATATATATATATGAGACAGTGAAATAATTGAACCATCAAACATTTTAGCATGGAAAGTGTAGAGACTATACCTTTATACACTCCCTAGAGAATTGTCCCTGTAGGTTGACAGAGCCCATAGGTCTATGCCAGGCCTATTCCCTTTCACAACTTTCCACTTTCAGCGTCTGCCTTGAGGTTAGGCCCGTGCTGACATAAGCCCGCTTCATCTAAACCAGCGAACCTTCCGAAATAAAAAGTGCAGCACGAACTTCTTTAATATCGTGATGTATCTTGTCGATCAACGCTGATTCAACCTTATTTTATTTTTTCTTTAGTCCCTTTTTTTTTATTTGGGAGGTCCTACTCTACTTTTTCTATCCTCGACCCACCAATATCATAACCACGCCCATTTCGGCTTCTAGATTTATGTCCCTATTTCTTTAAACAAAAAATGTAAACTAATATTTTTTTTATCCATACGGTGTCTTCATAAGCTTTGGCCATCATTCTCTCTCTCTCTCCCCCCCACCCCACAAAGCTTCTTCCTGGTGACGAAACAAACGGAAATGTGGTAGATTGGAGATGTTTCTCCAATTCCCATTCCTGGTTACTAAAAGACTATGTGCTGATTGAAGCTCTCTCTCTCTCTCTCTCTCTCTCTCTCTCTCTCTCTCTCTCTCTCTCTCTCTCTCTCTCTCTCTCGTAAGAATTCATTTCATGTCTTGCTGTATCATCTCGAGTTGTCAGACTCACAGATTGGGGTTCAGCGGACATGACTGGTATCGTTAACTCAGGCTGCGGAGCCCACTTGCGAACGGCAGGTTTTTTATTTTAAAAAACCTTTATACTTGATAGTTTCATCCTTTTATTTTAATATTTTTGGATTTGTCATATTTAGGTGTTACACA
Source organism: Macrobrachium rosenbergii (assembly GCF_040412425.1). Classification (NCBI taxonomy): domain Eukaryota; kingdom Metazoa; phylum Arthropoda; class Malacostraca; order Decapoda; family Palaemonidae; genus Macrobrachium; species Macrobrachium rosenbergii. Next base: position 28,639,564 of record NC_089757.1, on the reverse strand, counting down.
CTTCATGGTCTGTTAAACTGATCTGAAATTTAAAACTGCGCATAACAAGAATTTATTTGTTTATAACGAGATGTGCTATTCGGAGAACGGCTTAAGAAAGATTTGGCAGGAGAAAACTTTTGACAGTAAGTGTAAATGGCCCCGAAAGGGAAGGAATGAGAGTGATAGACAGTCTCTTAGAAAGTCTGAGTTTGTGCATTTATAGGTTTGCAAAACGAGAAAGGCAGGTTGTACTTGGTGATTTAAATGTGAAGGTAGGTGATAGATAGGCTTAAGGTGATATAGATGGTTGGAAATGGGCTCCTAGAGTGAATGAAATCAGAGAGTTTTCTAGTAAGGTTAGGTTTTGTGTTAGTATTGTGGATGGAAGAGCAAGATAATTGTTTTGATGGTGAGGAAAGAAATGAATGGTATAATATCTTGCCACTTTCTGGTGAGGGTAAAAGTAAGAATTTACAGAAAGGTGGTTGAAAAGGAATTGTTAGAAATATGGCCATAGTGGTACTGGATTGGTAGCATGGGATCTATAACAACAATAGTTAATATTAGCGCAAAGTAAGTTTTACAGATTTAATCTTTACTATTAGTATTTAGTACCAGCCTCGAAGGTCTAATTCATTGCAATTCACTGGATGTAGGCTATTTCTGTTTTAGTTGTAATTCATTTCTCGCTATAATGTGGTTCGGATTCCACAATAAGCTGTAGGTCCCGTTGCTAAGTAACCAATTGGTTCTTAGCCACGTAAAATAAGTCTAATCCTTCGGGCCAGCCCTAGGAGAGCTGTTAATCAGCTCAGTGGTCTGGTAAAACTAAGGTATACTTAACTTTTAAGTCACTTCCTGTGTCTTGTGTTCTCTAGCGGGGTTGGTCGGCATTCGGTGCACGGTAACGTATTATTTGCAAAGGATATATGCTTGGTGGAAAATGTTTACTTCTTGAAGGAGGTCTACAACTGGCCTTCAATGGTACACATCAGTATAGTGTCTAAAATTAGGCCAATGATTACGAGAATTCTGAAGGGTACTCCAAACGGTAGCTGTTGTATACCCAGTGAATACTTGATTGAAGTACTAGCCATTTCTACTCAAACATGACCGCGGACGATATTTGGATTCCTTCTCTAGAGAGAGCCACAGAGAATACTTCCTTTGCCAGTTATGATGCCTTTTGATATCGTGTAGTGCTGTGCTCAACTGTCCTCTTCCAAACGCTTATTTAAAAAAAATTATATATATATATCTTTTTTTTTACTACCAGTAATATATAATTTATATATACATATATATATATCTATACATAATGTATGTATGTATGTATGTATGTATGTATGTATGTATGTATATTATAAAGAGAAAGAGAATATATTTTTACAGTAAATCTTTTTTGATATTGTTGATTCCATTTTTATTTTTATTTTGTTGTTTTTTCATCACAGCCACTGTCCTTCAAAGAGAATGTGACGGTTGACATAATAGCACACTTAACATTTTTTTACATATTCGTTCATATATATATATATATATATATATATATATATATATATATATATATATATATATATATATATATATAATATATATATATATATATATATATATATATATATATATATATATATATATATATATATATATAATTTTTTTACATATTTCCATCTGTCTGTCTTGTCTGTTTGAAAGGTCAGATACGTGATTTACCACCTCCACCTACGATGTTACACGGAAGTTGTGTAATCATCCGTGTCCTCGATTTTATCTGTTTGTCTGCCCGACCATATGATATCTTTAAACATTATTGATCGCCATGGATCAAGGATGAGATGATTAGATTTCCAGATGGATCCGAATCCGAATACAGATTCAGGATATTAATTTTATTGTCATTACAAGTCGTTGTTGTACGAAGTCTCTGGCTGCCGCGGCCGTTTGGTAAGTGTGAGTAATCTTCATGAGAGGTGACTAGGTCCTGGATCCGTCTAGGATACATAATAGAATTTAATGATCCGTAAAAAAAAAAGTATTCGTAGAAAGTGGAGTGTCTACCCTCAATAAAACTTCCCCCTTCGCATAGTTGCTTATTACTTCTGACACCTGTCGGGGCCGTTACACCTACTGTGTCGTCACCATGTTAAAGGCGTTTTGTGCATACCGTCCTCTCTCTCTCTCTCTCTCTCTCTCTCTCTCTCTCTCTCTCTCTCTCTCTCTCTCTCTCTCCTCTCCTTGTCTGTCTGGATCAGTCGACTCCGTTTTTAATTGGTTTCCAGTCTTTTGAACGAGAGTTATCTCAGCTTTGTTCTCTTTTACAGGAACTACAAACGTGTTCTTGTAGCATCAATCCTAAGTCGTTCCTTTCGAGTCGAGCTTTTGGAATCTCTCTCTCTCTCTCTCTCTCTCTCTCTCTCTCTCTCTGCGTATATATATATATATGTGTGTGTGTGTGTGTGTGCGTGTGTGTGTAGGGGGAGGGGGAAATGGGGAGTGTGTGAGTGTGTGCACTCAGGCGTGTGTTTGGGTATGTGTGTACTCTCGTCGTGCATAAAATTTGGATTTCCCAGCGGCCTGAGAACTTCAAAAAACCCTAAAAAATCTACAAAAGTGACATTCACATCCTCAACAGAATTCTCTTTTGGACGCACCAGTTTCTGGCGCGTTCGATGCCTCCTCTATAAGGAGATTGGAGGGAAAAAAATTGAATTTTTCCCCCTCTATTCCTATTTTTCCCTTTTATTTTCTCGCTTTTTTGTTTCAGCCTGTTCGGGTAAACCTTCCTTCGCTGATGGCTGTCTATTAGCTTTTCCGAAAGTCTGTAGGTTTTTGTAAAGTGGGGTTTTCGTTGAGGGTTGAACTGTTTCTAAAGTTTTTTTTCTGGTGTAATGTTTCCCTACATTTATGTTTTCTATCATCATAATCATCATCTTGGTCATCATTATCGTCATTATTGTTGCCGTGTCCTTTCTCCACCGAGCGGAAGGGATTTTTTTTAGAAATTAGATTGCATTTGTTATTCCACTTATCATCTATAGTAAACTGATATGAAGGAATTAAACCATCCTGCAAAAAAAAAAATTATATAAAAAGTACAATGAAATAAACCCGATCTGTTTCATAGGCCTGAAGAGAGTTCTTGTCAACTTCACAAACTATTCCGTTCCCTTGAGACACGCGCGCTTTTTCATGTTTCTTAAATCTTTAAAGCCTTTTTCTCTAGCGTTTTTATTACGTGGTCAGAACCTTTCTTGCTTTCCTTTTGTGCGTATTGAAATCTGATACTTCGAACTTATTTTGCATTAACTTAGCATACTCGTTAGCTCTAAATTTCAGGTCATCACTCTCTTGTGCCTCTTGTCAGTCGTATTGTAGCTGCATTTTCGTCTCATTTTATGAACATTGCATTACTCATCTTTTATCATACATCCGTCAACGAATTCTCAGCTGAAAAGCCATTTCATCCGCAAGGACGTACCCATATTGTTCTTGCTGTGGTTGTCACCGTATTCGTTATAAAGAGTGCCAATCATTTATATATACCAGTCTTCAAGAATCTGTTCAAAAACCGTCACATGCCCCAACCGGTCATTCAACATAGGTTTAAACAACACTTTGCACCGCCTCCGGAATAACTTTTTAAATCTCTTAGCTACCGCCAACAGTGACCCTTTTCGGTTTCCATGTCTGCATTGTGTTGCTCATTAACCTTAATTTATGGAATTGCAAATACTGGAGTCGACCAGTCTGATCATTATCCCATGCGTTTCTCCATTTAAGAAGCAGATGATATAAAAGCCCATTGATTTTATAAAATTTCTCTCTCTCTCTCTCTCTCTCTCTCTCTCTCTCTCTCTCTCTCTCTCTCTCTCTCTCTCTCTCTCTCTCTCTTCTAAATCATGGTATTCAAGATACTCCAGTAACCTCACTATGAAATACTTCGCCCATTCTTCTGGACTCCCTCCTGTGGCCACGTTTACTTTCCTAATCGTTTTTGGTCACTAACGTAACGCTCTGGATCCATTACTGGTTCTGTGAAGAAGTAACAAGATGCTCTTGTCGTTCTTTCGACTTTTGGACTCACTTCTGATTTTTCGTTTCTCATTTTCGTTTTCTCCCGTGCCACGGTAATTGCAAAGTACTCGTTCAGCTTCGTCAATTTTGCTTCCAATAATGGACTTGCCAATCATGCCGTACAGTCTCTCTCTCTCTCTCTCTCTCTCTCTCTCTCTCTCTCTCTCTCTCTCTCTCTCTCTCTCTCTCTCTCTCTCTCTCTCCCTCTCTCAGAAAGATTATCAGATTAGCTTCCCATACAGATAAGAAAAAAAGAGCCCATATGGAATTTCTTTTTACCCGTATGAACCAATGGGTTTTCAATGACTAGCGGAATTCCCAGTAAATAGTGAGGATTGTCGAGTCCCTTTGACCTCGAGATAATTGCTTGTTTCAATGTCGATGTCGTGAGAACTTTTCTTAGTACTTCTGTATAAGCCAGGATGAAGATGTTGTATGACCCTCGTCCAGTCTTCTTGGGTACGATTTTTTTTTTTATATGAATTTATGGTATTCCCGTTTTAATTGCAAATGAACGTGTTGGCAAAATTAGAATTAAATAAGAAATCTGCGTACTCTTGTAATAGGCAAATTTTGAAATATTTTGACAAATTTAGAATTAAGAAATCTACGTACTCGTGTAATAGGCAAATTTTGAAATATTTTGGCAAATTTAAAATAAATAAGAAATCTACGTACTCGTTTAATAGGTGAATTTTGAAATATTTTGGCAAATTTAAAATAAATAAGAAATCTACGTACTCGTGTAATAGGTGAATTTTGAAATATTTTCGCAAATTTAAAATTAAATAAGAAATCTACGTACTCGTGTGATAGGCAAATTTTGATGATATTTTGGCAAATTTAAAATAAATAAGAAATCTACGTACTCGTGTAATAGGCAAGTTTGGAAATATTTTGGCAGATTTAGAAAGATTTTTTAGATTATTTGCATAGGTTAATACCTGAGTAAGTGTTGCAAATTTGATTTCAACAGACTTATATCTTAGATAACGTTGGCATTACGGCGCGGTACGGAACTCGGCACGTTTGATATATGTACGTTTCGAATTTACGGTACCGGATCTTTTGATAATACTGTACAATATTTTCAGGTACCTAAAATTAATAAATACATGTATACTGTACTGGACTGTACTTCTAGTGTTTTAAAATTCGCAGAAGTAATTATACTTCATCAGTTGATAATAAATCATGTTTACGATGACAGGAAGTATTTGCGGCTAAGCCAAATTTTCATGAAGCTGTCGGGGTATCCTTGTTAACGAAATGGGCACTGGATAATTAGAAGGAAATAATCCACATGTTCTGTTGCCTGACTTTATAACAAGTAAACAATGCGCTGAAGGTTCTTCGGCGCAATCGAGTTTTCTGTACAGTCGCTACAGCGTATCATCAAGGCCACTGAAAATAGATCTATCTTTCGGTGGTCTCGGTATAATGCTTTATGAGCCGCGACTCATGAAGCTTTAACCACGGCCCGGTGGTGGCTTATCCTATATAATTGCCAGACGCACGATTATGGCTAACTTTAACCTTAAATAAAATAAAAACTACTGAGACTAGAGGGCTGCAATTTGGTATGTTTGATGATTGGAGGGTGGATGATCAACATGCCAATTTGCAGCCCTCTAGCCTCAGTAGTTTTTAAGAAACGAGGGTGGACAGAAAAAGTGCGGACAGGAAAAAGTGCGGACGGACAAACAAAGCCGGCACAATACTTTTCTTTTACAGAAAACTAAAATGAAAACTCTCTGCTATTGTATTCTGTTCTGGGCTTTTGCAAGCCCGCGGCTCGACTTGTTAGGCTTACTTTATTTCAATCTGCGGGGCGCTGGCCCAGCTGATTCAACTCTCTCTCTCTCTCTCTCTCTCTCTCTCTCTCTCTCTCTCTCTCTCTCTCTCTCTCTCTCATACACACATTTTGCTATGAAAGTAGCTTTAGTTTTCTAACCACATTTTGTCACATCATTACAGAAAACAAATTATGCTTCTGTATATTGCTGTCAAATGAACAAAACTAAAGTCATTATAGTTACATATGCTGTCCTACTGCTTCAAGAAAGTTTAGATAAAAACTAGTTTTGGAGTTACTTTTGTTGAGTACAAGAATATTAAGATCTGTCATGATTATCAGCAATATAAATTCTTTATTATCCTGGAAACTTAAAATATCTTTGTTTCTTCACCCCTAAAAAATTATTCACGATCTTCAGTGAAATTTATGTGGAAGGTATATCGATAATGAGGAAGCGGTTTTATCATTATTAGCTATTATAGCAGCAAATAATTGCCATAATAAATCATTATACTATTTACTTTAAGCTTAAAAATCAAGACATTGATTTTTCAAAATATTCTCCTGAGCAAGTGCAAGAAGGCATGGAAAGATCAAGAAACGGTACGAAATTACAGTACGATAACTGAAAGGTAAGAATACGGAAAATAAGACCGTACCGTACGATATTTCCAGTCTTGAAGTTTGAGGTGATAAACCTCGAGTCCATATATGATTCCATTATGGATATTTTTTGATAGATTGTTGGTTTATTAAGTACCAATAACTTGTAAATTCTAATACAAATAACTCTTCCTCTCTCTCTCTCTCTCTCTCTCTCTCTCTCTCTCTCTCTCTCTCTCTCTCTCTCTCTCTCTCTCTCTCTGTGTGTGTGCAGCACTGAATGAAGTTGCAAATTTTAGTGTTGACTTTAGTCTTCCGGTACAATTTCATTCTACATGAAGTCATCCGTCGCAGATATGTATATGTATATATATATATATATATATATATATATATATATATATATATATATATATATATATATATATATATATATACGTATACGCATAAAAAATTATCTTCATCGCCGGAGGTATGTTGCTTTTAGGATTGCCTTCAGGTGTCCTAAAACCAAGATGTCCTCCATTCCCAACCTTAACTCCTCCCCATCCGCAACCCCTTCCCAAACACGTGCAAGTCATTGTACCGCGTCCTCGCCCCCTCCCCTTAGTGATTTTACTGCTTTAAAACTTCTCCCTCCTGTTCCCTCCTGTTTCTCAGAAGACAGAAGGCGAGGCGTTACACCCGTTGCCCAGAGCAATACTTTATCGGATCTCGGTTATACGTTCGCGTATTTCACGTCTGACTTGAAATATGGAAACCTTCTCATAAAACAAGCCTAAAAGCTGTTGGATTACGAAGATAACCTCCAGTGAATGAGAATGCACGTTGGTTAAAGGAGAGAAATCAAGTAAATGTAGATTTCTCTCTAAGCACGTATAGATTTGTCAGCAATTAATCAAGCCCATGCAATTTGAAATGATTGTAATTTCCACCAAAGGTTCTGTTTCTCTTTTTGACTTTTGTGTGGACACTGTCTCTCCGGATCTTGCCTTAGGTACTCGCCATATGAAATTCGTAGTCTACCTAAGGGAATTCTGAGGGATAGCTCGAGTTACATATTCCATCTCAAGCACAGGTTTGAGGAATTCTGAAAGTGTTTGATGGGTCTGGTCGTAAGTTTTTCCCCATTTATTACGCAACCTTTTCTTTTTCATTTGAAGTTGAAAATAATTGTTGTAAACACTTTCTCAAATTCTGCGGTATTAATGCTTTCTTTTTCTTAATATGTACAGAGTTACACAAGGTTAGTCTTATCCTAATCATACTCCTGCGTAAAAGTATTTAAATATAAAACTGGGTTTAGCGCAATCACCACTTGATAAAACTTATGTAGAGAAGAATCAATAACGAATCATGAGCAAATTAATTTGGGTAACAGAGGCTCGCCATTTAAAAATAGCAATAATTATAATCCGTAAACAATACTACCACTGACAGAACCACTTAGGCTACCCGTAGACGAGTTTATGTTCTGTGTGTGTGTGTGTGTGTTTTGATTCAGTTAATTTATATATTTGTACAGACCCGTTCAACACAGTGCGTCAATGCTGAACGGGTCAGTCGAATGTATTGGGATGCAGCCTGGATTTGGAATACAGAGAGAAAAGAGAAAAAATATACGTTGAGAATTCGGTGAATTTTATCGAATTTTCCCATGTTACTGTTCATTATATGTATATATATATATATATATATATATATATATATATATATATATATATATATTAGATATATATAGATATATATATATATATTAGATATATGTAGATATATATATATGTATATATATACTTTATATATGTACAGTATATGTTTACTCTCTCTCTCTCTCTCTCTTCCCCCGTCTTTAATGAGTGCATGCCTCCGTTTATAATGTAGCACTTATTACAGTACAGAAACAAGGGACTAATTAATTTAGAAATGAGGAGGTTATTGGTCTATGAACTAACCACTGGTGATTGGTATACAAAGGGATGTGCTCAGGGGGCCAGTTAATTAACGATTATGAGTCATTTGGGAGTCTTAAATTCTCAGGAAAAGCTCAATCCTCTCTCTCTCTCTCTCTGCATACGCATATTTATATATATATATATATATATATATATATATATATATATATAATATATATATATATATATATATATATATATATATATATATACATGTATAAATGCAGAAGCGTAGCAATATTGTTTATCTTTTTCCTCCGGAAGTTTAACTTTGAGGATGAGAAAAGTTACTGGAAATTAAAAAAGTATTTTGGAATATAGCATGCACACATACACACGCGGGCTGGCGCGCACACGCACATATACATGTATATATAATATTAAATAGTATTTCTGTAGAATTTTACACAGTATATTTTTGTACTGCCAAACATTAATCCACAAATAATTTTCTAATATTTTTGCCCTCGTTCTAGGTAATAACTTCTACGCAATGGGAATTAAGATAAGAGCACTTTCCCTAACCCGCATCGAACCTATGGTTTTTTGGGGTGGGAAGTTGGAAGACAGGAACTCATGCATTCTGCCACCGTGAAAGATTGATGGCCGAGTGCAAAAGTTTGGAAGGTGCCCATGTTGTTTATGTTTAAATTAATTATATATTTATTACATTTTGAACTCGTTAACTATGTCCATTTCAGTTTCCAATTTTACTGCAATAGTCATAATGTATCATCATTTATATAATGGATGCCGGGATAATGGACATACTTTTCGGTGATGTGATAATTTAAAGGGTATTTGTCGAGGGAAAAAATAAAATAAAGGATGGGTAATGTTTATATATCTTCAGTCATGATATCAATCAAAATACGAGACAGAATCTATGGACTTCCTTCTGCTGACCACATCGATCTTGCCATCTGCTTATGATCATTTCCCTTGACGTGTTTCCGCAACGCTGACTGTGAAGCTGACAGGGCTGCCATTCAAAGCTCTTTCCTTGTCCATCCTCCTTAACCCCCACCTCACCCCGACCCCTGACCGCTTCCCTCCCCTCCCCCTCCCCACAACCACCACCACCACCATCACCACCACCAACACCACCACCAAGATAACTCCAAAGGGGACCATGTCGTCGCAAAGAAGGTGGAGAATCTGTAGTGCTTATTTCGTGACAGTATGAAATTCTCGACAGCTTGATGTTCAAGATCATTAATGTCTTTGTCTCTCCATTGAGATGACGTTCTGCCAAATGTTTAAAGGACCCGAAGAATGTTTCCCACACATTTTTCTCTGTGCTTGAGGCTTATTGTTTCTCTTTCATAGATTTACACATATTTCATTAGTGTATTTGTTCGTCAAAGTATGTAAATATATAAAGTAACCTCTGATATATTGACGCGAATAATCGGAAGAAAAATTAAAGCTTATTCGAAATCATTTGAATGGTTTATACACAGTTCACTATCGAATACATTCGGTTGTCACAAAAAATGCAAAGGCTAAATTAATACTATAAATAACTCTCTCTCTCTCTCTCTCTCTCTCTCTCTCTCTCTCTCTGCGTTTTCTTCAGTCTTATTTTGCTTTTTTTTTTTACCTAGGCTGTGATTTATGTACCTATGGTCAGTCGGGGGGCCCCAACTGAGAGTGAAGAGACGTAGATAGGTGAGAAGCACGTGAAAAAATAGGCCTAAACCAAATCTCTCTCATCCCCATCAGGGTCAAATCAGTCATCGAAATCTCTCTCTCTCTCTCTCTCTCTCTCTCTCTCTCTCTCTCTCTCTCTCTCTCTCTCTCTCTCTCCAGTTTACGCCTACTCAGTTATAATATCGATTGATTGATTTCTAAATCTTATGTCATTGATGCCATTGATATTACTGATATGGTGAAACTTTCCATAATCATGTGCTATTACAACCGTTAACGTCACTGATATTGCGAAACTTTCCATCGCCAGGATTTTCTTGGTGTTAGTAGGATACGTGAAGCACAGTGACGTACATTTTTTAAATGGAAGTGAATGGCACCGGAAGTTTGTCATCCATCCTGAATGCAAGTGGCTGTTAGCTAGAAAAATTATATATATATATATATATATATATATATATATATATATATATATATATATATATATATATGTGTGTGTGTGTGTGTGTGTGTGCAAATATGTAGATTTATATATATATATATATATATATATATATATATATATATATATATATATAATATATATATATATATATATATATATATATATATATATATATATATAAATGTGTGTGTATGTGTGTAGTACTGAAGTATATTTATATTTCTGTTTAATTGTTGTATTAGTATTTATCAGTTACATAATCGAAACGTTTATTATCTATCATTTTCTCTCGTTCTTCACATGAAGAGCTTTTTAAAACGTTTTACACACACGTAGCTGTTTCACGACAGCCATTGTAATGCACTCGCAAGAATCTGTGTAAGTGACGGTTGTTCACCTTGGGGAAGGTAAGGGTCCTTTATGCAAAACAAGAAAAATAGACAGCTGTTGTCCGGGAATGCTGTGGAAAAGAACGCTTTATCTGAAGGCAACGTAAGTGTTTTCTGGTCGACATGGAGAACTTAGTTAATAATAATAATAATAATAATAATAATAATAATAATAATAATAATTTTTATTTCAGTTCAAGGCCATATGCATGGAATATACAAAGTAGAGACAATACACACAATCTTGATACATGAGATAACCTGATAAAAAATGACAATCGCTGACAGTTGCTGAAGTAGAAAAAATAGTATTCATAGTAATGGTGATGACAGAAATAATGTTGAGAATAACAGTAAAAAAGAAATATTAAAAATGATAAAAAAAAACAGATTGCATGCAATCAACTTCCACCTTAGGTGTTACAGAAGTCAGGTCCAGAGGGCTAAATACGAAAATTGAAAATGGTAAAGTTCTATACTGATACTCATCAGATTGATAATAAAAAAAGAAAATACTAATTATAACAGTACACGTAGAAATACAACAACAATAATAATAATAATAATAATAATAATAATAATAATAATAATAATAATAATAATAATAATAATAATAATAATAATTATAATAATAATAATTCAGTTTTGATTATTTGTTTTGTGTTATCGATATTAACACTTAATATCCTTCTTATCGCATTAAACATTTTGTTTTCATTAGTGTTATTTCATTGATTTTTTTTCAAATAATCGTTTTTAGTATTTCTTTGGGACCTCCACCAGTGACTGATTTTAGGTTAAATATTGACTTATGTCTGTTTTCCTTTTATCTATATATATATTTTTTGGCTTTTTCTTTTAGTATCCACAAGATATATCAAGAAGTTATTGATGGTTTTCAGTCAGATTTTCTGGAGGATTGACTAAGGGCCAAAGAGGGGTCGATTAGGTTTTGGAATGGATCCAGGTCCTGATGCGTTCTGATTTTTTTTTTTTTCTTTTTTTTGAAAATACGGACACGAGTTGGGCTGTCAGGTTACTTTCTAGTTCTTGTTGTTTTTTTTTTATTTAGCATTAATAATGAGGTTCTCTTATCCCTCTTCAGAATTCAACGTACAGACTTCCGTTCACATGAAGCAAACAATAGTTTGTAACGAAAGAGCTTGAAAATCCCCGCCACCGAACTCACTTTGGTTATGTATAGCCTTGACGCGTGTAAGTTTTAAAAAATAACTTTCTCATTCGTAATGCTAAACTGCAAAGGTGCTAAATTGTCAGCGTGTCTTCTGGCGTCGATAGCCATTATCAGAAATAGAAAGTTTCGCCAAAAGAATCTATGATCCTAAATGGTCTCAAATTTCAGATAATTCTTCCTTAACCCACTGCTTACCATTCCACAAAGTTTCATTGAAATCATTACGTCATCTTGTGGATCAGATACGAATTAATATGCAAGGTTAATTGACTGTATGACTTAACTTCCATTTCGGTGTGTTACCTAGAATACTTACAAAGTTTGTAATGGACTTGCCATGCGTCACTGAAGGTTGCCTGTTTAAGTAACTTTTTCATTGTCCGTGTGTGTGTTTTTTTTTTTTTTTTAGTTTGATTCATCCTGTTCTTCTGACTATTCCTGTTTCCCAATTTTTCTTTTGTGTGTTTTGTGTTCACATGACTTGAGAGTATATTTAGGCAGTATTTAGGTCTTTCATAATTTTAGGAAAACGCAAGAAGCAGAAACGAATTTTCATTATTTGATAGTCTGGAGAAAAAAAAACTTGAAGAGCGTGTATCTCCACAGGTTTATGGGCTGCTCGTTCGAGCAGGAGCCCGTGCTGGCTTAAGACCAACTGTTAGCAACAAAAACAACCTCCGCCAATGGCAGCTGAATATATTGTTTGGAGAAATAAACTTCCTCTTACAAACCCATGACACAGTAACGAGTTATAAATGCGTCTTTGTATAGATAAGGAAAAAGTCTGACAAATTTTGCTGGTTCACAAAATTAAAAGAAAAAACTTTCAAAAATTTTCAGTCACCGGGGAACCGGTCCATCTCAGATTATAATGAAGTATTCTTTGACCCACAGCCCAGCATCGTCCATAATTATAGTCCTTGAAATCCATTGAAGAACTTTTTGGATACTTGTCGACGGACTGATAAACATGTAGACAAAAACAAAAACAAAAAATCAGTCATACGTGAACTCGATACAACTCTGTTGGCGAAGGTGACAACTCTATTTCCAGGATGACCCACTATGATTAATGCTATTGACGTTGTAAGTATCTTTGTTTGCAAATAGTTATGCGTTGACCTTTTCGCATCGTTACACGGAGCTTTGTAAGACGTCTTTGCCAAACGTGGCTTCGAAATACGGCTTCGCAAAGTCACCTTCACATGTTCACCTCTGAAAAGAGATAGCACCTTCGTTTGCTCAGTTCTGTGCTATTTTCGTAGCTTTTTCTGTATATCCTTCGTCTCTGTTTCTCCTCAGTAGGTAATGTGTTTATATATATATATGTATATATACATATATGTGTGTCTGTGTGTGTATTATACGTATATATATGTATACAGTATATATATATATATATATATATATATATATATATATATATATATATATATATATATATATATATATATATATATATATATATATATACGTTTAACTGTCATTAAATAGCGTGTGCAATATATTCAGCTAAGGCGACGGGAAAAATATTGTACCTCGAAAATGTGTTGATATAACACAAAAAGCTCTCTTATTTTTCCTGTGGCCTTAGCTGAATATATATATATATATATATATATATATATATATATATATATATATATATATATATATATATATATATATATATATATATATATATATATATATATATATATATATATATATAGAGTCCTACATAGGGGCGCGTTCATAGGTAGTGTTCCTAATTATGTTTACATCAAGTCAGCCGTTCAGCATCAGGATTCTTACTCTGTTGTAAATCACTAACAGGATTTATCGTAAATCTTCAAGCCCGAGCTGAAGTTAAATTTCATGAAGCATCGGGATTTATGAAGATATCCCATCTGTAGAAACATTACCAAGAGATTTTTTTTTTTTTTGTCTGGAGTGAAACACTTTAAATTAATGGAAACTTCATCCACATTGAACGTTTGTGATAAGAATAGGTTCCACTTACACCGTCATTCTCCAAGCCCGGAGTTGAAGGTAAATTTCATGAAGCATCGGGATTTATGAAGATTTCACATCTGGAGAAACATTACCACCAGATTTTTTTTTTATCTGAAAGAAAATATTTTAAATCACTGGAAACTTCATCCGCATTGAACGTTTGTGATAAGAATAGTTTCCAGAACATATGTTCTCTCATAAGTATCCTGTACCCTCCCTATGACTGGCTGTTCATGTGAACGAGGATCCAACTCACGGAAAAGGTTACAGATATATGAATTAGGACAGCCATGACTAAATAAGATCGACTGGAACTTTCTAATCCACGTTCACCATAAAAACAAAAGCGGTTGATTTGGGTAAACTTTTTTAAGTATTTGTAGATCAACATCCAAGAAAAATGGGATTCATAAGCATCATCTATGCCATATAATTTGATATTTTGCGACTAGCCAAAAAGTTGAAGAAATTGAAATAATGCTTTATAAGAGCATAAAATATGTTTCGACTTGCTCTTGTTAAAGATGATATATCAGTGAAATCCACTTACTTTTGTGTATTATTTTAGTCATGTTTTGTAAATTTTGAAATATTTTTCTAAAGACATCTTGTGAGAAATCAGATTCAGGAAGTTGTGTTTTAGCTCTTCTAACTCCAATTTCTCTTCTGCTTCCGGAGGCCCAGGCTCCCCAGGTCGTAGTTATGGGGTGCCTAACCCTCGCCTAATCGAATTCACACCCGCTTCTGAAAGCTTCAGGAAGGACTTTATATATATATATATATATATATATATATATATATATATATATATATATATATATATATATATGTGTGTGTGTGTGTGTGTGTGTGTGTGTGTGTGTGTGTTTGTGTAAAACACACACACATATATATGTATATGTATATATATACCGGCTATTTAATTTAATGTGCGCTGTGGCAGACGGAATCTCAAAATTTCAATTAGATGTAAAACAATATACTTGTAGGTTCTCGTATAAAACAGTTAAAGCATATGTAGTAATTCAAGTATGACTATACTAGACATGTAGACACGCGTCAGGTGTCAAACAATATACAGACAAGCGCCCGGTCATTGAACTTTTACTCGTAATTGCTGAGCGGAGAGCGCATGTGTTTACGTTCACGTATCTATGACCTTTCAAGGTGCCGAATGAGCTGCACTCCACGGCTGGCTTTGTTAATGTCTCTCTTGTATTTATAGAAAAAATTATAATGTTAGTGCATTCATATAGATTTGGTTAATAGATGTCTGCTTTAGTTTTGCTGTATCCGTAAAAGGTACCCCCTTTTTTTTTCTTCTCTTTTGATATAACTTGATTTCATCTATTGTAAAAAATAAAAAAAAACGTATATTTAGTTATGATAGTGATCACGTCTTTGTTTGAATGATGTTATGTTATTGACTATGTCTCAGTTGCAGTGATTACTGGTTCTTTTTCACTGAAGAGAGGTATCATTTCTTTAATGTTGCATTACATAATTTAGAAGAAATGTGTAAAGCTAGTTTGGACCTCTTTACAGGACCTCTTGCCATCTATGCACCATAATGTGTACAAGCTCTTGGAATTTTTTTTTTCCACGTCTCCTCTCCATAGGTTGATCATTTCAATATTCATGCTCGCCTTTATTGTATATTGATTATCAATCGTAACAATTAGTTTGTTGGTATATATTAATTGGTCTTTTGGCTTTATCTTATTTTAAGGTATCAAACATTTTTACCCAATTTTAACTGGAATACATTCAGCGAACTCACACCTCAGTCAAGATCCTCGCTCTGTGTTCATATTCGAAGTCATATCAAAACCAGATGAACGTCGTAGGTCCTTAACTCACCCCTTCACAAAATTCCAGTGGTGAGATTACCCTGTAGACAATTTAACAAACTTTTTTTTTTACGGGTGGAGACGCTACCTTCACCTAGCAGTGGATAAGGGTCCTGATTACTGAGAAGGTGTTTATTGTACGCAGTGATCATTATAAATAGGGCACTCCTGGCATCGACATTTTCCTCGCAGCCTTTTAGCTCCAATAAGCATTCAGTGGCGGGGGTGGGGTGGGGGGGGGGGGGCTCTTCTCCTCTCGTCGCCTGAAATTGTCTCGCTGGAAGGAAACGGAAGAAAATATTCAGTTGGGGTCGATTTCGCCTTTGAAAGAAATTTAATTAAGTGTCAAGTCCAATCGAGGAAACCTACATGAAGATGTGTGCGTACAAATAAAAGTAATAAATGTGTAAATGTTTGTATGAGTTGTTTATATGTATGTTTGTTTCTATGCGTGCGCAATTGCTTGGTGTGGGATAAAATGTATTTGTTCTGAAGGTTTGCCTCAACTGACTTTTCTCTTATTGCGTAGAGTAATGATCGGGTAATTCTCATGGCCTTATTTAACCCACGACCGAAAATCACGCGAAAAGAGACAGAGAGGAAATCAGTAAGGGATTTAATCCTGGAAGAAGCGATAAACCTGCATATTAAAGATTACCAGTAATAATTTCGAGGAAATAGAAGCAGTTTTTATTTCAATATTACCACTTTTTCTTTGTATGGTATGTTGTTATTCCCTTTTCTCTGATTCCGATGAAACTTGCTGAGTATTAACCCTGGGATTGGTGATTATTTTTTTCCCCATATATTTTCACCCTGACCCATTTTCTTCGAGGCCACGGTAGTTGAAAAATCATAATCTTATGATATCCCTTCTTGTAAGAGGTCTCCATGTGGAAGGTATCATATCATACTTTCACAGGTTTGGAGAGCAAATGCAAAGTTTTGGCTTTGAAACTGACCCATGGCCTTAAACAATAGACCGAGTTAATAAAATTTCGAGAGGTTGATAATTACCAACTTGAAGGTACCTATATTGAAAGTTTCATCAAATTACTAATAATATTACTTTCGCCTTGAAATTAACCCGTGGCCTTGAAAAATGGGTCAAGGTAAAAATAATTTTGTGGAAAAATAATCTTCACAAGTCCCCATCATTTATGTTTACATGGTCACAAGTCAGTATAAAGATAATTTTACTTTTCTCGAATTTTTATGAAACCTCATACGACTGCTAGCTTTGCCTGTTTATCAAAGTCACATGTCGAAATTTAATCTTTTGATATTTTATTTTTCACTGATTTTAATGAAACTGTAGGTATGTACATTTGGATTTATGTTTATTTTTCCACGGAGACACTCCATTAACCTTGGAGACTCCACGTACCTTGGAAATCATTACAACTTCCTCTGCAAGTTTATTGGCCCTATCTGTCATCTTTGAATATCTTTTTTTTTTCATTTCCTTGAGATACCAAGCATCAACACTGTTGTCTTTCATCGAGATACCATGCGTCAGTATCATTCCAGGTACATCACTAAAAGAGGTTCAAGATGGCCACTTGGTTGGCATAGAGAGAGAGAAACGCCCATGAAAGAAAAGCCGATCTAGTTATTATGTATCACTGTTATGCTTTTAAACTTGGTATTTGTGAAATGAGTTCTCGTAAATACAGAAATGTTTTGTTTAAATTATTACTTATAATAACATCCGTTGTATTTTGACGATGAAATATTATTTTCATTTTGCTTAAATTGGTGGTATTTTGCAAGTGCGATTGAATTCTAAAATGGTAAATTAATAATGTGTGGTGCCCCGTTTTACCCGATGCTGTTATTATTGGTAATTTGACGGCAACAAGTTTATAGCAACGCCTCTTGTTTGTATGTGTGTGTGTGTGTTTGTGTGTTGTACAACGTTATAGTTATAATTACATATATACTAAATTTACTTCATTGTGCATCATTTTTGTTTTAACTTGGTATTTGGAAAATGCGTTCTCGTAAATACAGAAATGTTTTGTTTAAATTACTACATATAATAACATCCGTTGTAATATGATGATGAAATATTATTTTCATTTTGCTTAAATTGGTGGTATTTTGCAAGAAAACATGAATTATGTACAATTTCAGAACAGTTCGATCAATGCAAGAGCAGCCATTGGGCAGAATCCATAAATACCGTACAATGCCAGTAAAAGAAAGGAATAAAGTAAAACGAATGAATATCCGAAGGTCGGGTTCAAATAAAAGGGCAAAAAACGGACTGGACTACAAGACAAGTCGCCTTGTCTCATTCATCATCAAGAGAGAGAGAGAGAGAGAAAGAGAGAATTTCCTCAACTTGGCACGACTTTAATCTATATTTTCTGTTATTCTGTGTTTTTATTCCAGCAAGTTTTACTTCCAAAAATTTGCATATGATATATGATGTTAGCCATTCATCAGCCTCTTCTCTCCGACTATCATTATATTGTGTGTGCGTGTATACACACACACACACACACACATACATATATATATATATATATATATATATATATATATATATATTATATGTATATATATATATATATACATATATATATATATATGTATATCAAGAGCCAAAACAACCTTTGATACGTGTCAGTTAAGTACACAAAAACGTTAGGTACTGATACCTCTTATTTTTTCCTTCTGGCTCTTGCAATACATTTATTCAGACTTAAATGTAATTCGCAAGAAGGCTCATGTTTGTCAGCCTGGGGGTTTTACATTTGATTTTTCTATGGAAGTCCTTAGTTCTTGCTCTGGAACCCCTCCTTTTCGCCTCGGGAATTAAACATAATCCATGAAAGTTTATGAAAACACAACTTTTTATGTAAATTATCGTCTATTTATTTCTCAGTGTTTGCATTTGATAAATTCTGGAGCGGATTATTTTGAGGTGCATGGTGCCGTTTGGGATTTTTCAGGCTTTGAATCCTATCACTTGCTCTAGTTTGAATTTGTAATCCATATTGTTAGAAAAATGGCACAGATGTTTGAAAGTGTTTGATGTACCAAGAAATAAATGCTTTTATTCTGAATCTGCACAACTAATAAACTTGTGTAAAAGCTGTGAAAGTGGCTCACACAGAATTTGACAGAAATGATTGATTCGTTTACTTTTTTTTTTATTATCGTATTTCCTCCTGGAAAGGTATTGAACGGCAGTAACATGAAATGAAGATTATATACATGCATGAGGTACAACGTTATTCGATGCGGCTGAAACAGAGGGCTGTATAATTTCCTCTCATCAGAGTATTACACTCCAGGTCTATTGTCTGATAATTTAGATTATTTCGTGTGTGTGTGTGCGTGTGCGTGTGTGTGTTTGTAAATGTGTTTTGGGGTGGAAGGAGGAGGGTTGGTTGTGGGAGATTGAAAACTCCCGAGGTAAGAGGTATACTGCTCACAGCGCAATAACTCGGAAACTGGATAAAGTATCCGAAGACATGATAACATTTGCTGAAGTGAGCCGAAACAGACTGGGAGTAAACAAAGAGATGCCTGGAATAGCTTGGCTGCGACCTTTGTCTTGTCGCAAAAAGATTACCGCTGAGGTTGAGTAGTCTGTAACGTGCGCCCTTATGTTGCCATGGCAAAGACTTGACTGCAGGTAACTGGATGATTAGAAATTGAGCAGTTGTGTAGAAACTACCACAGTCCGTTTTAAAGGATCCTACTAGATTAAAGTTCATCTGCATGGGACGCCGTTCACATCAAGCTCATCCATATCGTTGAAATAGAAGAATAAGAAACGTTGCTAAAAACGTGTTAATTAATAATATAGCGTAAGTACTTAGCTTTTTCGTCTCCAAAACCATTAGATTCCTTCTGAGTACCGTATATGCAGGTCTTTTATATATATAATGTATATATACGGTATATATATATATATATTTGAATGTAATTATATATGTGTATATAAATTATAATATATATACAGATATATATTATATATATATATATACTGTATAATTGAATCACGAAAATACGGAACGTGATGAACATATACATAAAGACAAAATCCACGAAGGAAAGAGGAACAATGGAGTGCTGCGAGGCCTTTCGACTTGTCGTCCTTTTGCATAGCTAAGTAAAGGACGACAAGTCGAAAGGCCTTGCAGCACTCCATTGTGTCTCTCCTTCGTGGATTTGTTTGTATATATATATATATATATATATATATATATGTGTGTGTGTGTGTGTGTGTTTGTGTGTGTGTGTGTGTGTGTGTTTTATATGTATTTATTTTTGTTTATATATAGGTATACTACATAAAGTTTTGTCACTTGAGCACACGCGACTTTTTTATTCTCACATATATTTATCCACAAATATTAAATATCGAATACATTTAACCTTGGGCATCTCACATTATTAACCTGTTTCCCTTGACAAATGCAGGTGTACAGTATGTTTGAAGTTTTTTTTCATGCGCCTTGGGCTGCTTAGATCCAGTCACTTTCTCGTATGCTTGCGCCAGTGTACATAAACAAGTAAACGTAGATGATTCGAGGAACATTCAAGGACTGACAGATCGTTTGGCTCCGCAGATATATGAATGAGAAGTTACGGCCAAGTAACTTTTGGCCAAGGCCGCGAATTGTTTCTGATGGTGCATTTGGCAGCGGCTCCAATAATGGGCAAGCTGTGGACCCCATCTGATATGTGCAAGCGACGCACGGTCTGGTGGCTGTTTCATATCTGTGATGTTGACACTTGAGGAATGAAGAGACGTTAGTCTTCATAGCTGCGATTTTTTCCCCTCATGGTGGTTTTGCTCCAAAGGACTCCTTGTAATAGGTGGAGATATTACTCTTATTGCCTATATGAAAATGGTAGCAGAATATATTGGGGAATAGACGTGGATTCCCTTATTTTTTTGATACTAAAGGGTAACTTCGACTCCTAAAAGTAGTTTGGCTTTCAAGTTCTAGATGAAGCTGTTGTGACAGGTGGAAATGTTACTCTAATTGCATAACTGAAAATGATAGCGAAAATGTTGGGGAATAGTCGTGGATTCCCTATTTTTCCTTTAAAAGTAAAGGGTAACCTCGACTCCCAAAAGAAGTTGCCCTATTTATTCTACTTTCGTAAGAGGTCTCTTTCGCTCAGATCGGCTGATTATATTTTTTGTAGTTTTCCGTTTGAAAGTAAGGCACTAAAACTGTGATTTCATTCTTTTATCAAAATCTTAACAAATTGATAAAGATTCCCATTGTTTATCACTTCGTTTACTAGATTTTTTATACTGCTCTGGTTTCATATTTAAATGTGTTTAAACACAGAAATGCTGAATGTGTGCGTAACATACCACCCTGCGTAAATTTAAACTATGTATTTATGCCTTCATGTATTTATATATGGATATAGTTAAGCATACTCACTTACTATGTTGGTTTGTCTAACAACCCCATTGTGACCTTTTGACCGTCGCAGGTGTTTCATTAAGGATCGCTACGTCTGACATCCGCTGGGGGTCAGCCAGCCATGTACCGAGTTGAGTCAGTTACATAACTCTGTGACAGGTTTGTTGTACTTACTGGCATTCATTGATACTTACTGGCATTCATTAATTATTATCGTCGAAAGGCAAACCAAACCAACAGGCGACCACCTGTGTAACAGACGTGTAAGTACCGACGACGACGTCTCGTCCCTTTCACTTGACTGAGTTCTGTTGGACGTTTCTGTATTAAGTTCTTATGTGAAAGGTAATATATATACATATATATATATATATATATATATATATATATATATATATATATATATATATATATATTATATGTGTGTGTATGTATATATGTGCATACATATATTTACTTATACAGTAAATACATGTACACAAATAATATATATATATATATATATATATATATATATATATATATATATATATATATATATATATACATATATATATGTATATATACATTATACATATATATAATGTATATATACACACATACTGTATATGTATATATACATTGTACATATGTGTGTGTGTGTTATACACTCATGTATCTAAAATATAAACTGGAAGCCTTTATTATAACTGATCTAAACAAACGAATCTCTTGTATACTTCCAGCTTATGGAAAACAGAAGAGATTTTTCCCAATTCCCCCAGGTTTAAGGAAAATGCCGTGGAATGAATGATGTACTCTGATGACGTTACCAATAAATCAAAGGGTGAAGGTGGAAAAAAACAACCTTTTTTTATCCGTACGTTAGGGGCAATTGCCAATGAATGATTTTTGTATTGGAATAGTTTTTACAGGAGAAAATTCTAAAGGTCAGATTGGCTTTGGAAAGCACTACTTTTTTTTTAAGGTTTTATTTCATTTTAAATAGTTTTTTATTTTTTTTAAATGCAGGATTCAGAACATCTTTTTAATTTAAGTTGAGGGTTTTGTCCTATATTGTTTTAGTTATTGAAATTACGTAGTTTGAATTACCTCATATTTATCGTTCGTAAGCATTCTTTTGAGAAGATATGTGGTTCAGGTTAATGAAGAATATGAAGGTTTGTGACTTACTGATGTAACACAAACAGAAATGATTTGTTCACAAACGGCGCCCACTGCAACAACAACAAAAATTATTAGAGCATTGATCATTTTAATCACCATTTTTCTTTGTGAACGCTTCCACTGGGGTCGTTGTTTGACAAATAATTCTCTCTCTCTCTCTCTCTCTCTCTCTCTCTCTCTCTCTCTCTCTCTCTCTCTCTCTCTCTCTCTCTCTCGAAATCATAAGGTGAAGCGGTTTTATATTTCATTTCACAATACATGTTAAATAGTAATGATTAATAGTGTGTCCTTAGTTTTGATTGCAAATATAATCTGTTCATTGCATGAATCATCAGTTCTCATTCATAAACAAGATCAGTTTTAAATTGTTAATGAGTCGTTGTAATGGAACTGGATAGAATCTAGCTGGTGGTACCCGTTTGAACGTTTGGTATTTAACTTCTAATGTTATTTTTCCCGTTTAGAATTAATATTTCAGTGAACTGCATAAATGAAGAGATTCGGATGCCATTCTACAGAATTTTGTAATGCTTCTGTTTTCAAATGTTTGCCATTGTTCATGGGATCAGTTTGGTGCCCATGGATGAAATACAAATCTCAGATCCAGAAGTCCTTTATTCCTACACCGCAGGACTGTGGAACAGTCTCCCTGAGGATGTCGTGCAACTAGAACTTGAAAAGCTCAAGCGAAGATGCAACGCATTACTACCCAAAACAATTCTCCTTCTATTTTGATAATTTCCTGTCGTTTTTATCTGTTTATATATTGATTTGTTAATTTTTTTTTCTTTTCTAATATGTGTTCTCTTCTTTCTATATTTTTCATTACTTTCAAATGAAAACCATATTCTTTGGGAGCTTGAATTTCAAGTCAGTGGCCCATGTGGTCTTGTGCCATATGAATAGCGTTCGTGTTCTGAATAATAATAATAATAATAATAATAATAATAATAATTCTTATATAAAACGGACAGAGAGAACGTGCTTTCAAAGCGACAGCAAGTCTTGACAGGGCCACGAACCGCCCGTCCAACTTTTCACTCAGTCTCATTGAAATCCATCAGTGAACTTCAGACGTATTGTTGACAGACGGTCTGTGACACCCAAGTGTCACTTCATGAAAAATAATGGGAAAAACTGTCCAGAGGTATTTGTATCCATGTCTTCTCATAATATATTTTCACTTCGGGCTACACCAGTATGCTATATATTTTCGTAAGCAGCTTATTTCTGGAAAAATTCAGAAGTCGCCGTTGCTGGGCGGATTTTCCGTGAAACCTGCCGCTATTTTAGGAGCCGTTTCTGCTGTCGAACTGATCTTTCTCGAAGAGCAGAAAACAGATTGCTTGATTGCGTTATTTGCTGCAGGGAGAGGCAGGACCCGTGATACTTTTTGTATTCGCTTTTGTTTGTTTACTGTTTAATCTTCTTTTGGCTTTCACATAAACGTGATTGTCTACATTAGTGTGTAGTGTATATATAGAAATATATATATATATATATATATATATATATATATATATATATATATATATATATATATGCATACATACATACATATGTATATATATAATATATATATACATATATTTGTATGTATGTGTGTGTGAGAGAGAGAGAGGGAGAGAGAGAGAGAGTAATTTACACTTACTCAGTAATCTACATCTAGGTATCTACTGTTCTGGAGACGAATACTTATGGCCTTATTTGTATATTTCTTCCTTGCTAGGGTGTAGCAATGGCACTATTGTCGAATTGTCTGCAACATATAAATAATATTTATGCCGAAAATACTTCTAAGGGAAAAAAATAAAAAAGAATAATTTTATGTAACAGAGGTAGGATTGCAAGACCTAGAGAAAGAGCGGGATAATACAATGATTGATGGTTGAAGTCAGACTGAATCACTCGTTTATCATTTTCCCCTCGGCGGTTGTAGACTAGTATTTGATGTATTCCCGTCGATGTGAAAGACAGAGAGAAAATTGCATTTTCATATGAAATGGTTTCGCTTTTACTTATGCCACAGGGGGAAAAACGTTCTTCTAAAAAAAGGGGGTCTCAAAATTGCTATTCCAGTTAAATGTTTTAAATACATTTCTTCGAGTTATTGATATACAGTATATATGTGTGTGTGTGTGCGCGCGCGCGCGCGTATATATACACACATATATTGCATATATATATATACACATACACACACGCACAACACTAATTTGAAGATATACGGTTATCCCATTATACTGATAGAGCGCATACCACTGCCACCGGCTAAAGAATAATGAATTTGGATCCGGATCCATCTAAAAAAATCTTAATATATTCCTCCGTGTCATGTAATCCACCCCATGTCTTTCATGAGACAACCCAGCCCAGTTTCTCCTAAGCAAGTAACCTGCCGTAATTCCTCTTTGGCACATAACCCAACCCATTCTAATTCTTCATTGGCTTATCACCCGCCATTAATCCGTGGCACATAACTCACTTCATTCTCTCAACAGAAATTTTGACACACAACTCACTTCATTCTCCCAACAAAAATTTAGGGCGTGGTGGAAATTGTGGTGGATGACGTCTGATTATAACAACACTCAAAAGTATGATTGTTGTAGCATTTGGGATTTGATTGTCAATACAATTATTCATAAATATTTGCTGATTTGGATATTTTAAGCCAATTCGGCCATTGTCATTTGAATGCCCGATTAACCCCTAGAATGAGACTGATTCTGGAAATATGCTCAATAATAAAACTTACTGTAATATCACAAGTATGATTTCAGATGTTGGTGAGGGACTTCAGTTATTTATGAAGAACATATTGACTGGAAAGATATTCCAGTTATTTATGACGAACATATTCACTGGAAAGATATTCCAGTTATTTGTGAAGAACATATTCACTGGAGAGATATTCCAGTTATTTATGAACATATTCACTGGAAAGATAATCCAGTTATTTATGAAGAACATATTCACTGGAAAGATATTCCAGTTTTTTATGAAGAACATATTCACTGGAAAGATATTCCAGTTATTTATGAAGAGCATATTCACTGGAAAGATATTCCAGTTATTCATGAAGAACAAATTCACTTGAAAGATGTTCCAGTTATTTGTGAAGAACATATTCACTGGAAATATTCCAGTTATTTATGAAGAGCATATTCACTGGAAAGATATTCCAGTTATTCATGAAGAACATATTCACTTGAAAGATGTTCCAGTTATTTGTGAAGAACATATTCACTGGAGAGACATTCCAGTTATTTATGAACATATTCACTGAAAAGATATTCCAGTCATTTATGAAGAACATATTCACTGGAAAGATATTCCAGTCATTTATGAAGAACATATTCACTGGAAAGATATTCCAGTTATTCATGAACGACATATTCAATAGAAAGATATTCCCATTCATTGAATCTTAAGAAACTTGGCGTTTGAATTTATACCCCTTGGAGAAATCCCACAAGATATCGTTGCGATGGATTATCTTATCACGATATTGAATAGCTCTGATGGATGATATTCCCACCGGACTGACAAGTACTGGTAGAATATCGACAAGGTTGAGCGGGGCTGATACATATATATTTCCCGGAACGGTGGTAGGCGGAAAGACATTTTACGAGGCTTAGTAGGGCTAAGTGAAACGTCTTAGACCGAGTAAAGGAAATAAAATTCTCAAAAGGAGAAAGTTCTCGAAGCGACGAGAAACGTCTCCTTAAAATTATTGTTATATTGGTATGTTTTCTACTGTTTTCATGCCGTAGTTGTCTTCGAAAATGGATTAGGGCATATGTGCTTAATTTCCTCTGAGTGTAAACTATTCCCAAGGGAAAGTGAATTCGATATTAGTGGGTTATTTGTGGCATAGTATATGGAAATATAAAAGTTGCCACGTTTAAAATTGACAGATTATGACGCACACACACGTACCACATATATGTACGATTATATATATATATATATATATATTGATATATATATATATATATATATATATATATATATATATATATATATATATATATATATATATATATATATATATATATATATATATATATATACACATATATACACACACACACATGCATTTCTCACCAGACGCCAGGTAAGCTATTAAACTTGTCAGTCGTCCGGCCTCAGGAATGCCATAAAGAGTGCCAATAATCCGTCTTGAGGTAAGTCGTAGGTTTCTTGAGCAATTATATAAAAGCTCACCGGCTTGCTAAGCCTATTGAGAGCTTTCGGGGCTGCTAATTTGTGCCACTCAAAAAACTAGCGCGCCCTGCCGGTTACAGAGATCCCAACACTACTCTCATTCAACCACGCCGCCTCTTAAGGTCACATAGCCCTTTGTCCTAATGCATGTTGATCATAGGACCAGTGGATATATATATATATATATATATATATATATATATATATATATATATATATATATATATATATATATATATATATATATATAAAAATTTCTGGCTCACATCAGGATCGAACCCAGGTCAACGCCATACAAGTGGGGCAGTGCCCTTTGCCTTTCAATTGAAAGATCTGGGTTCGATCCTGATGCGAGTCAGAAATTTATTTCTTTCCACACGTGATTGTGTGTTGATTATTTATATATATATATATATATATATATATATATATATATATATATATATATATATATATATTTATTATATACATATATACATATATATATATATATATATATATATATATATATATATATATATATATATATATATATATATATATATATATATATATATATATATATATATATGACACACGTACTTTTAGTGTTCATATTCTGCTTTCGATCATCCATCTAGACCCCCTCAATCATTCTAGCGGATGCTGACAAACAACCCGTTTAGATTATCTGTATTTCAGATGCAGAGGAAACGTACAACTTGGCTCGGAAATAATGCAGCGTCATGCCAGATAAATCTGCCCTCGTGATGTTATGGGTGTTTGAATGCAGCTGGCACTTCTCTCTGCTGCTGCTGCTTTGGTTTTTAGGTGAAACTGAAAGGCCTTTATTTAGAATACCGCTCTGCTGTTGAAATATTAAATTAATTGTATGTCCTAATATATATATATATATATATATATATATATATATATATATATATATATATATAGTATGTATGTGATAATTTGTCCAGTATTAAAAAGGATATTTTTACATTTACATGCACTGTGCTATGAATAACCAACTAATATCGAATTCACTCTCCATTGGAAATAACATACAACTAAAGGGATTACATTTGATACACACACACAAACACACACACACACACACATATATATATATATATATATATATATATATATATATATATATATATATATATATATATACTGTATATAAATAAGTGTGTTTCAGTTTGTTTTTTTTTTTGCTTTTCTGGACGTTTCATGTTCTCATATTTGAATATTTATATATATATATATATATATATATATATATATATATATATATATGTGTGTGTGTGTGTGTGTGTGTGTGTGTGTGTGTGTGTGTATATTTATTTTGGCCACGGTTTGTCTCATAAACGTTAATATAAAGTATAATCTAAATCCATAATTATTGACACGAGTGAATTTTACTTAACTTTTCGTTGATTTATCATAACAGCTTTGAAAAAGAGGATGTTTAATAATACCTCGTCTTCATTCATTATCTGCACGTCCATAAATGAGAATTGACTCAACAGTCCCTTCATACCTTCGTATCTTGTCTTTCATAAACACTCCAAGTCTCTTCCCTGTCTTCTGCACGCACCCAGCGACCGTTCTTTCTTCACCTGTGATTCCTCTTCTCTTATCCCACCAACATCTTTTATATTTAACCCCATATACTCAAATAAGCAATTGTTTACATTCTTCCACTATCCATATTGCCATTCATTACATCATCTTACTGGTAAATATTTACCCTTATGACCTGACTCATGCTTACATGTACTTTCTCATCGTTCAAACACCTTCAGACTTTTGCACCTATTTCTGAAGTTTATTTTCAGTGAACGCAATCAGTACTGTATCACCTGCCACCAACAGCCACTCTACACTTCATTCATAACCCTCGGTTTATTCTATGGCCCTTGGTCTAGGTCTTTTGCCTGACTTCTCGAGTCGCTTTTTACATAAGATATCAAAGAGCCAAAGAGACATTTTTCTCTGGCCCATTTTTACGCTAAGCCAGTCACTCACCCATTATCAGTCTAGCATAAGCTTCACTTCCATTTTAAAAAATCTTCAATCTTTCTAAACAACGCACTTTTTCTACAATAAATCTTCAACAATCTCCACGTTACCTATGTATTGAAGCTGTGATAAGCTTTTTCTTGCCCCAGATACCACACATACAGCGTTTTTCCCTTTCAAGCTTCTCACATAATTGTTTAATAAGAATCACATGAGCCACACACCCTCTCCCCTGTCTAAACCATCAGTGCTCTTCCCCTATCAGTTCATATATCATCTGTTTGACCTTCTTTATCGAAATCTTACTATAAACTTTCTCTGGTAAACTGAGAAATGTTATACGCTTGCAATTCTTACATTTCTGTGTCACCTTTCTTCCTCATCCATTCCATGGGAATCTGCCTCTTCCAGACATACTTTACACACCCAGACCAGCCACTCAATCATGGTTCTATCACCACAGCTAAACTTCTGACTTGTAATCCAGTAATTCCTGACGTCTGTCATTTTTCAACCGGCCTAAGCACACTGGCGACTTTGTAGAGCCACAAGTGGCAGCGTTTTGTGACGGGGATATTTTCTCCCATAGGTTCCCATTGTTTTCAAGCTTTGCCGATCACACTTGTGTCTGTGGCTCGCGACTGTGGCAAGCTGTCGCTCGTCCCCGCCACAAACGGCGCATTTTGTGGCGGCGTTTTGTGGCTGGCTGAGAGCACACTAGCGACCTCTGGCGACCACATGTGGTTGCTAATCAGTGATGCAAGAAACTTCGTAGAGGTGTGTAGACCACATGTGGCTGGGTATTCAAAACATAACCACATGTGGTCGCCACATGTGGTCGCAACTTGTGGCTCTAAAAAGTGGCTAGTGTGCTCTGGCCCGCCACTTTGCGCGGCCACTTGTGGTGCCACAGAGTGGCTAGTGTGCTCGGGGCCTTATACCCACCTCACATCTACTGTTGTTCGCAGTAGGTTTGTGTCTTTCCTCTGTTCAACCTCTTATAGCCCTTCTCACATCCATAAGGGTCCATTCCAAAATTATCCATAATAATTGTGCTTCTCTTCTGTCCTCCACATTCAACAGATCTTTAAAATACTCACTACTTCGACCCAAGATTGTACGCAGTCTGTACATCGTCTTTCCATAGGCATCTTGCAAGTTCCATTTGCTTATCAGCCCCTCTCTGTATTTACTCTTCTGGGAACAATTTATTCTTTCTAATGTTTTATGTTCTTTATTACTTGTCTGTTTTGATTACATGCCTTCTTTTTCCTCTTACTTCGTGACAGCCATATCTACAGTATATTCCAGTATACATGTGAGTGACATCTTCGATGTAGTGTACATACAGAGAGAGAGAGAGAGAGAGAGAGAGAGAGAGAGAGAGAGAGAGAGAGGTCGGGGGGAAGTGAATTGAGTGAAGAGTAATGAGACGTTTAGTTATATAAATTTCGATAGTGAGTGTTTTTGATGCACTGAGCATTCCTTCAACGAAGCATATACAGTAAGTGTTTTGGAATGAAATGATCCCATATGAAATATTGAAATATTTACAAGGGAAAGGATGGGATGCAGCCTAGAGCAAGGTATTCAGAAGAGAATTTTTTGGTCGGTTTTTCTTTTATTTTGTCCCAATGTTATGAAATCACGACAATCATAATGACTGAGCTGACGTTCGCTAGCATCGCGTTGAGCTCCTTTTGCATGTCTCATTAGCCATACGCTGGATACTGGGTGCGCACGCAGGTTCATATCTCTCGGTGGGAGCGAAGGAGTGTGAAGTTATTAGCATATGTTATTACTCATAAGGACGCTGTAATGTTGTTTATGAGTTATGGACGGCCGGGCTTTATTAATGATGATGGAGTTTTCCCCTTTTTCAGTAATCTGGATCGTCAGTGTTTTTGTTTACTGGTTGTTTGTTTTTATGTTCTTCGTTGGTTTTCTAGATTTGTTGTTTTTTACCAAAAGCTGACTCACTCTCGTACTGGATATATATATACCTAATATATGTGTGTGTGCGTGTGTAGGTTTTGTTGGATGAATGCTTTGAAGATTTAATCTTTCAAGTAAATGCAGTCTTCTATCAGTGAATCCTTATTATTTCATATGTGGTGCCTATTGTTTGTCGGTAAGCTGTTTGATACACACACACACACACATACATATATATACATAATGTGATTGTGTGTGAGTATGTGTATATTTGCATATGAATGCACATAATTTTATGTAAGTATAAACATCCATTTGCCCCTAAAACGGACACTGGAGATTCTGGTAAATTACGAGTAGAACAGTCAGGAAGATGAAACACCCGCCCCCCTCCTCCCCCATTATTCAGTCCATCGTTCCGAGGGTCTCTGAGTGACCCACAGCAATAAATCAGTAGCTGCAACTCGAATTAAAAAGGACTTGACATGCGAACGATGAGTCTGCTGAACAGAACGTTGTTTAATATCCAGAGAACAAAGCCATTTGCAACGGCCATTTTAATTAACCGAAGCGTTGCTGAAGCGGCCAAAAATGGGAAAACATGAATTTTCCTGGTCTTTGAATTTACGTGACGCGTTTGTTATCGTCCATCTGGTGTTTTGTGAGAGTTTTTTTTTTTATTCTGGTGTTTTTTTGTTTTTTTTTCCTTAACGCTGATGTTAATTTTCGACAGTATTTCTGTTTGAAATTTTGGATTGAAAATTGAATGGGCTAAGAATGTCGCTAACCTACTTTATGCAACCAATCATGAAATCTGTGAAATTGGAGAGATTCAAATCAGTGAAATTCTATAAGAGCTTAGACTGATGACTTTAGGATTTAGATAAGTTCTGTTGTGGAAGTTGAGCTCAAAAACACTTGTCCACAAAAGACCTCACTTTGCTCCCTCCATAGGTGTCAAGGACGTTGGTGCTATGGAAGGGCACCTAGAAAACAAAGTGAAATAAAATGAAAGGTTTTGAGTGATAAATCACACAAAATCACCAAACTTTCCAGTGTATCCCATCGTAATTAATACATAAGATACTAATGATATTCTGTTATGGACAGGTTTAGTGCTAGCAAAATCTCACATCTCTGTACAAAAATGCAGCTAAACTGTAGTTTGGGAAACCTTAAAACTGTTGCCATTATGTGGTGTTTGATAAAGAAAAAAAAAATAAAAAGAGAATGCTAAGCAAAACGACCGCAAGAAGAGGTAGGCCTGTTATCTTGATCCATTTGATTGATGACAAGGGGACGGCTGCCATTCAGTCTGCCAAGGGGGTACTACACATGGCAGTCATGTGGTGCTGCTTGTATATGCGATTTCTATTATTTTCTATTCCATGATTTATTAGGTAATTTAAGAATAGCGCATTCCTTCTTAAGAACGGCGAAATCAAACACGGATGTAAATGACAAGGGTATAGCAAATTTAATCAAATGAACGAGACGGTGCTGTGCATAAATGCTTGTCTAAACCCATATTAAGGATGAGGTGAACTGAAATCCAGAATTATGAGGTGAACTGAAATCCAGAATTATGAGGCGAACTGAAATCCAAAATCATGAGGCGAACTGAAATCCGAAACTTCTAAAAAACAATTATTTTAAATGTTGGTACCCTAACTCGAATGAACAATCTTACTACAGGTACTTCGTCTTTAGAAGATGAGGAAAGAGATTGCTAGACTTCCCACCAAAAACTTCCACTCGGTAAAGTTTCAGACACAAATCCCTGTAGCAAATGGGAATATTAGAGCAATGCTTCTTAAAGAAGAAGAGTTGACCAGTTGCATCATCTCCGTACCTTAGTAAAACACACACACACACACTCAAACACACACACAGCGAAGATGAAATAAACTTTTTAAGGGGAAACGAAAAAGCCGGGCAAATTCTTTTTGATGCCATATGAATGCAACAACACTATTGTGTTGTTGCATATAATAAAGGAAGAAAAGGAGAAGCGAAAAAGAAATGGGGAAGCAGGATGCAAAGGGAGAGGACATTGTGTCTGGAACCTTTAAAGGAACGCTGCTGCCTCCCTTTGTCTCTCTCTCTCTCTCTCTCTCTCTCTCTCTCTCTCTCTCTCTCTCTCTCTCTCTCTCTTCTCTTTGCTGTTGCTGCCTCTGTTTCGGACGCTTCTGCTGCTGTTTCTGCTGCCGCTGTTGTCGCAGCTGCCGGCGGTGGTGGTGGTGGGGTTCTTGTATCAGCAGGCGTACTCCTTTTGTAATAACAGGCCCACAGCGATCACATCGAGGAATGTTAGCTAATGGAGAGAGAGAGAGAGAGAGAGTCTGCAAATTCCTTGGCATCACAATTTTTTTTTTATCTCGAAGTTTCCCGCAGGAACAAATCGTTTATTGTTTCTTTTTTTCATGAACGAAAATATCTGTAAAAAAAAAGTATGAGCTCAAAAATGCAGGGATATTTGCCCTTTATGGCTGATCTTCAGAAAGTAGAGGAGGAGGAAAATAGATTGAGAGAGAGAGAGAGAGAGAGAGAGAGAGAGAGAGAGAGAGAGTCATTTCACCAGGGGTTTTACATGATTGAGTTCCCTGAGAAACTCGGCACCTGATCGAATTTTGATTTTATATATTCATCACCCAACTACAGTCCAGGAATAGAAAGTGATGAGAAATTCTCTTTCTTGAAGAAGAAGAAATGATCGAACCTTCCCAAGAAAAAGATGGAATCTTGTTCTTTCATTGTAATTACCTAAAGTTGTAGTGTTAGAAGGAACACTCTGATTGGCTGTTAAACTGATTAAGCACTTTATCAATCTGGATTTTGGTACAGTTTGATAAATACTCATTGGAACTAAATCAACAATAGAATGCAACATATATCCCCCCTTGCTCTTTATCGTCATTGTTACTGAAGCAGGCCTATGCTAGGAGCAGCTGGAAGATCTAATTGTTGTTGGCAATAGGGCATTCGAAGAGAAAGACAATAGGGAACGGATATAGGATTAAGTTTACCACGTTGCTTTCGATTTTTTGGTGAGGTCAGAATTTAGACCAGAGTGGTCAAAGCTGACTGTTCATCGTTGTTTCTAAACCAAAAGCCCAAGTTCGAGTCCTGGACGGGCAGGAAGCAATTATCATTAATGATTCCCTTTTGGTGAAAGTTATTCCTAAGTTATAGTAAATTCGATATTAAAATATATTTATGACTTTTTCATATATATATATATATATATATATATATTGTGTATGTATATATATATATATATATATATATATATATATATATATATATACTCGTATATGTATATATATATATATATATATATATATATATATATATATATATATATATTCAACCATAAGATGTCATTGTGGTCATTTACCCAATACACACCTATCTTGTAAATGTGACCAGTAGATTATATACATATATGTGATTATTATCACTTTTGTACGTGATTCATTTATCACATTACAGGTGAAAAATAAGAAACAGGGTGTAGATTTTGACCGGTTTCGACTTTATTTCCAAACCATTGAAGGACTGATACAGAGTATGAGAGAAGTCACCAAAATATATACTACAAGAACAGTACTGACGAACATACACAACAAATTAGAGACTACATATCCCCACTCAGGCCGGTGTCGAGGTAGAATGTGGCTTTAAAACTCATTTGGCTAAAAATCACAATATACTCTCAGGGGGACATTGCTGAGTGACAGACCATACGCCACCTCAGATCCACACCTGACGGGTGTCACGGAGGCAGGTTTGGAAACAATAACATTACTACCCCTCGTACTGTGTTTACAAATATGATAATCCTATTTTCATACATCTCTACTGCCTACCTTAAAGTTTAAACAATTTACAAATTTCTTTTTGATATTAAAGGATCAAGTTTATACATCCCATGACTGATATTCATATTATAGTTTGTAACTTTCTTTTATAAAGCTAGATTCAATTATGTTTCCTTTCAGTGCATTATTAGAATATACAATCCTTTTACCCCTTCCCAGTTGATAGCATGATTGTTTCTCACTAACATGTACAAATATACCACTGTTCCCTTATGCATATCTCATTTCTTATGCTGTTCAATTCTTTTTCCAATGCTTTCACGGTTTGGCCAATATAAAAGTTGTCACAAGACTTACACGGAATTTTTATACACACCCTTTAGTATTTATCAGGGAG
This sequence comes from Macrobrachium rosenbergii, assembly GCF_040412425.1. NCBI lineage: Eukaryota > Metazoa > Arthropoda > Malacostraca > Decapoda > Palaemonidae > Macrobrachium > Macrobrachium rosenbergii. Next base: position 28,604,663 of record NC_089757.1, on the reverse strand, counting down.
TTCTTGATAAAGTACATTTTCATTGTTGTATTGTTCTTAAATGCGACATTAACACCAAAATTCTTAAGAAGATGAGGATATCTTTCATATTATTATTATAAGGCAAAACAAAAATTTTTTTGTGTTGTAAAAGGTTCTTTCTGGTTTTGATACATAGTCTTTTTGCCGCTTCAAATGCACTGTTTAATACACTATCAGGATATTTCAGTTTCTTGCCTGCATTCTAATCTTATCTATTTCATCATCAATATATTCAGGGCTACATACCCGTAATGCTCTTAAAAACATAGATGAAAACACTGACTTTTTAACCTTATCGCTTTGTCCCGTTTCTTATTTTTCACCTGTGGTAATGTGTATACATATATATATGTATATATTAGATATATATATATATATATATATATATATATATATATATATATATATATATATATATATAATTCAACCCCTCTTGTTCTTTTACGTTTTGATTTTTACCTTCAACAGAAAAGCAGTTTTCTTGTTTTCCGTCTCCCTACATTTTTCTTTTATTTTTGCTGACATCCCTCTCTGGTATCATTCCCCGTCCCCAACGTTTCCCCTCTTTCTTGACATTCCCTTGAATCATTCCAACAACAGGCATTAAGGTCGATTTCTCACCAATAAATATATGGGTATACCACCTTTATGAGCAGGCGATCGTTTTATCCCCCGACGACTGTCACTTCCTCTGAATAAATGTTGACCCACGAAAATATCTCGTTCTCTCTCTCCCTCTCTCTTTCTTTCTCGTTTCTCAGTTTATTTTCGGTGATGGTGGCCAGAGAGATCTTATGACAACAGTTGGGGGCGTATTTTATTTTTTTTCTGATTAGACACAAATCAATGGTATCTGTGATTTTACTTGGAAAATTCAGATGTTTTCATGTATCTTTGAAAGTAAGCTTCAATTAAGATGCAAATATCTCGTTATTCGTTGGGAATACTGTGGCCTTTGAATACGTGTTTATGGACATTGTAAAAATGCTGAAATGTTGCACAATAATATGATCAGTTCACAGATTTACTATTTATGATTTAAAATTTATACTAACACGTTATAAAAATATTCATTTTTAGTGTCGTACGGAGATGACATGGTCATGTTTGTTATATGTGTTCTTTCAGGTGAAATCTTTAGAAATAAGTCCTTGACCTTATGACTTAGAATGTAAGTATCAGTGCAACTACAGACAAGTCTTAGGTTACTGTAAAAAAAAAAAAAGTAAATACCCCGAAGTTCCTTCGTCACAATCGAGTTTTCTGTACGTCGTATAATCAAGGCCACAGAAAACAGCTCTATCTTTCGGTGGTCTCGGTATAATGCTATATGAGCCGCGGCTCGTGAAACTTAAACCACTGCCCGGTGGTGGCCTGC
>NC_089757.1:28580764-28598264 GCF_040412425.1 Macrobrachium rosenbergii | reverse complement strand
TTTTCATATGTTGGTCAGAAAATGCTTCTCTCTCTCTCTCTCTCTCTCTCTCTCTCTCTCTCTCTCTCTCTCTCTCTCTCTCTCTCTCTCTCTCTCTAGGATCAATATAATGATCTCCCATTAAGCTTCACATTACTAATTAAATTTGTCGCGTCGTGTACTGGAACCCTCAATAAACCGTGGGTACATTTGATCTCCTAACGAACGTCATCAATAAAGCATTCTTTTTTCATCGGTTTGTTCCACCTCATTTGACCTTACATGAGATATGATAATGAGTCTACATGCAGCTGCAAGCAAGGTACACACACACACACGCATATATATATATATATATATATATATATATATATATATATATATATATATGTATGTATATATATAATATATATATATATATACATACATATATATATATAATATATATATATATATGTATATATATATACCAACAGAGGGTGGTTCCCACACATATATACAAATATATTATATATATATAGATAGATAGATAGATAAACCAACAAAGGGTGGTTCCCGAGGACGAAAAAGACAATGATCACTGCCACATTCTAACTTACATAACCGAATCGTTGATGAATCATTGTAAAGGAAAAATTCCACAGCATTAGTCATTTCAGAAACCTACCCAGCAGGCTCACCAGTAGTGCATGAAACCCATACACAGAGAACATCATTTACTTCAGCATTTCATTTATTCTTTCGCTACCTGGATGTTCACATCGATCCTATCGAAGTCTCTTTTACCACGTCGTCTGTTCAGTCCTTCCTAGGTATTCATTTCATCATCGTCCATTCTTTACACATGATTAAACCATCCTAAAACAGTGATCGATTTTTTGACCTATGCTAACTTTTTCCACTTTTAACTTCTTTTGACACAAATACTACATAAACAATGTATATCTACAGGTTCAGCATTTCCCTTCGTTTTAGCAATCGACATCCACACTTCACATCCATGCAGGAGACGTGACTAAGCAATCTCCTCATGTATTCTAGGCTTGGTTGCATTTAGGTATCTTCTCTTTTGCTTTGGTTTCTTCCGCACGGTCCGTATCCCTAGTCAGTTTCATCCCTTTTCACTATCTGTTTCATCAAAAATACTGGGGATTGTCGGAGGCACATTATGCAGGCACTAAGGAAACAACCATTCTGGTTTGTGGTGGCGCTAAGGTAACATCTTTGAAAAATTTACGCTCAGTGTTAAGTTTCTTGAAAACTTTTATATGCCTGGTAGATTCTTGTTAATTAATTCCTTTTTTAGCTATAATTAGGGCCATTAGTTCAACAATGTAATATACAGCAACAGTTAGGTCACCAATCAAGATGATTCCTCTTGCCGGTCCGACCCTGTACTGTATGTTAGTGCTTTGTGAATAAGCTTCGCATTCGAGATAAAATCTTGAAAGTTATTTTTCCGGTCCACTGAAGATCTTTATTGAAATTAGTCCTCTATTTAAAAAGTGTTAACTAAAAGTAAATTACCTACTAGCAACTAATGTACACTACTATTTGTACATAACTGTAGCCTCACGTAATAAGTTTCAGGTAATGATCTGAGACAGTTGCCATGAGTCACCAGAGGTAGAAAAAGATAATCCCTCTGGAAAAGTTTCCACTCACCTGTCACAGGGGGGTGGAATTTAAGGGGCTTCTGAGTCACTCCCCCGGTCTGTGAATAGTTTCACCACATTCGCCAAAGAAAATACTTTGGTATGGAGAAAGTGATCCTCATTTACACACACAGACACGTTTATATATATATATATATATATATATATATATATATATATATATATATATATATATATATATATATGTGTGTGTGTGTGTGTGTGTGTGTGTATGTATGTATATACGTTGTGTGTGTGGAGATCTATGAGGAGACAACAAAAATTAGCTCTCGTTATTTACGGGGTATGAAACTGATACGCATGTGAAAAAAAAGAGCAAACGTGCTTTGAGAGAGAGAGAGAGCACGTGTGATATACATCCTTTTGACATCTGGACGCGGAAACAAATGGGAAGGAACTGGTGCTGTGAAGGTAGACTGAACTCTGGTATTTGTTGTCGTATTTTTCAAAGTTATTATTATTTTTTTTTCTTCTTTCGCCATATCATTTTTTTTCTTGTTAGTTCCGTGTTATTCTCCATTTGATCCTGTCACTTCCCTTTTTCTGCTTTTGTTTGTACCTTAACTGCCCCCCAAAGGTTTAGGGACAAAATATTTACTTTATTTGCTCGTATGCTTTACCTGGCTTCAGACTAACAGGTACATATTATTTTCCCTTAATAAATACTTATATGGATTCGTTTGTGTATGGCCCCCACTCTCTCTCTCTCTGTCTTTATCATATCGTCTACTTCACTGCCTTTTGGCGACTTAAAGTTTTGAGGGATGCGAGGGGTCCCATATCTCTCTCTCTCTCTCTCTCTCTCTCTCTCTCTCTCTCTCTCTCTCTCTCTCTCTCTCTCTCTCTCTCTCTCTCTCTAAAATGAGAGCTTTTAGTTTGCTTTGCTACCGTATAGTCGATAAGCGTTATTTTGGCTAAATTGTGCAAGTATTAAATACTCTCCAAAGGCTTGGAATCTAACATTTTATTCTTAGTCTATTAGATATGTATGTATGTATGTATGTATGTATGTGTACATATATATGTGTGTGTATGTATATATATATATATATATATATATATATATATATATATATATATATATATATATATATATACACACACATACGTATTGGGAAAGAAATTGGCGGAAAGAAAGGGCGGGAAGGAAGAAAAGAGAAGAGAGAGAGAGAGAGAGACAAAGAAAGAGAGAGAGAGCGAGCTCAGTAGTGCTTATGAACGTTCGCTCGAAGTTTGTACAAGTCACACGAAACGTAATATAACTTTGACATCCACCCCCACGCTCTCCTCAAAGTCTAGCTGGTGTTTCCTCTCGACCAACGTCATTCCGTTTGTCAATCTGCTGATGTATGCCTTCAAGGCCGTGAGGCAACTTTTACTCGATTTGTGTTAAAGATTAGTGTCCTGACGTCGTCTGACATGGAATGAGCGGATAGGCAATTTGTTCAGCGACAGATTTGCTCTCTCTCTCTCTCTCTCTCTCTCTCTCTCTCTCTCTCTCTCTCTCTCTCTCTCTCTCTCTCTCTCTCTGTGGTACACAACACACACACCCATTTGAAGACGCAGACGTCCTTGGTTAAAGAATGATTGTGTGCACGTACATGAACTCAATAAAAATAGTGAATATACATTTTAGCAATCAGCTTTCAGAAAGTTGACTGTTAGAATGTATAGTCACTTTATTTAGAGATACCTCATGATAGAGTGCATTTACTAATCCAGCCGAGAACCTTGTGGTTTCGCTTAAAAATATATGAAAATAAAACTAAAAATACAAATGAACATTGTTTTTGTGTGCCGAGGGGAAAAGCAGTTGTCTCTATTCATTAGAAAAACAAAGCACTGGCAACAGAAATTTATCGTGGTTGTGTGCGTGAATTTTAATCGCGCTTCATAACTCATTCCTCTTCCTCTGGAATATAAAGCCAGTTTATAATAATTATCAGACACTGCAGTTATTTTATGCCATGATTGTGGCATTTAATCTCGTAAGTGAATCTCTGTGCATATGAAAGGAGGGATCCAGCACCTCTCGACACAGTTTTCAAGGATAAGTCTTGGTAGGACTTCTGGCCCATTAGGGGTGGTCAAGCTTCTTGATCCTTCAAAGCTTACTGGAAACCGCACAGTCTTTGGTGAGGAATTTCACTCAGATTTCTCTCGGGCAAAACCTCAACGAATTTGATGAACTTTGATATAAGTATAATTTAGGGCCTTTCTACAACTAAAGTTTATATGTTAAGGAAAATATGATATTAATAAAGTAGATTTATTGATCTACAACCTTAAGGTCATTTATTAAGGAAAATATAATATTAATAAAGTTTATTGAAAGACTAAAATCAGCACAATTTGGTTCTTGGAATGTCAACATGAAAGATATTCTACAGTTATATATAACTCAACATGAATATTTAACGCTTTTAATCGTCCATCGGTGACTTCCTTGACATAATTGGCAGGCCTGAGATCCAGATAGAGCTACATGGACCGTGGGAGGATCCTTCAGAGTATGATTTCCTCAGGATGAGGATAACTGGTCACGCAAAGTCGAGTAATAACATGTAAATGCCTCCGATCAATATGCAGATCGAAGAGGGGGGAGATCTCTCCTCCTGGGAGACGGGACGAAGATGCGTAGGCAGAAAGTTGCCACTTCGATTTGTGAGTGTGTGAAGAAATAAGTGAGGGGCCTTTAAGTTTTCATAAGAAAAATAAAGCTTTAGAGATTCGGCAGCGACTGAAGTCTCCTTCCTCTGTATTAAACAAAAAGGCTTTTGAAATAAAGCTTTCGAGGCCTTTAAGTTTTCGTAAGAAAAATAAAGCTTTAAAGATTCGGCAACGACTGAAGTCTTCTTCGGCACTATTAAAAAAAAAAGTTCTTGAAATAAAGCTTTAGAGATTCAGTAACAACAAGTCTTCTTCGGTTTTATAAAAAAAATTGTGAAACAAAGCTTTAGAGATTCGGTAACAACTGAAGTCTTCTGCTTTATTTAAAAAAAAAAAGCTTTTGATATAAGGCTTAGAGATTCAGTAACAACTGAAGTCGTCTTCGGCTCTATTTAAAAAGTTAGCTCTTAAAATAAAGCTTTAGAGATTCAGTAACGACTGAAGTCTTCTTCCGCTGTATGTGAAAAAATTATTTTAAGATAAAGCAGAATAATAAAGTCCTCAGTTCTAAAATGGCAAATATTTCTTCTAGCTTCGCATTAAAAAAAATAAATTTTTGAGTTGTAAAAATTTTGTAAAACGCATTCAGCTTAAAAAAGATTTTTTTTTAGAACTAGAAACAAGTACAATCTCGTCCTGCTTCATAATAAAATAAAATAAAAAATTAACAAATATCGTACTGCTTCCCAAAAAGGGAAATTTGCAGTGTGACAACAGATAATGTATTCAGCCTCTTTGAAAGCTCTTATAAGGTTCGGCCATAGCTGAAATCGACTTTCGTTCTTGAAAAATAAAGCTATTGAGATCAAACAACAGCTAAAAATCCTTTCAGCCTGCCAAAACAAAAAGGTTTTTGAGGGCATTAAGGGCACTTTTGATACCTAACAGCTAAAATCAGGGTTCGGAACATAGGGAGAGAGAGTGTGTGTGTGTGCTTTTGAGGTCTTCACAACAGGTAAATTTTTATGATGACAAGAAGATATTGTTGTCGGTACGCTGTTTTTGTGAGGTAATGATATCTCTGCTCATAGTGCAACTAGTAAAGGGAGAACATTTTGCTTCAGTGATCAAAACACTCGAAGTGGAATTTGCAAGGGCTGATATATGGAGATTGGTGTTAAGTCGGAACACCATCTGTCTTCTATAATTGAAATGATGGACATAAAACATCCGGTGTGGCCGTCATCTGCACGTTGATCCTGATGTAAACTTGTTCGCTGTATGAAAACGTGATATAATACTATATATAAGGAATTCATTTCAAAATTTGCTCCTGTAGAATTAGGTTTTGTATATTCTTAAGCTGGCTATTGATTATTGCGTAGATTCACACTTTAACAGGTATTCCATTATATATATATATATATATATATATATATATATATATATATATATATATATATATTATTATATATATATATAGTACACACACACACACATATATATATATATATATATATATATATATATATATATATATATATATATGTATTTATGTATATATATACATATATATATATAAACTATCATTGACTATTTATACACTTGTGCATCATTTCTGTATTAATGCTTCTTTGTTTATTTGATGAATTGTTCATCTTTGAATTCATTATTTTTTTAACTTTTATTTTGTCAGCTGAATAATGCAAGGTGTTTCTTTTCCCTTTCAGGTAAGAGAGTGCGTGCACTTTGAGGAAGTACAGTGACATATGACCTCTTAAGTAAAGTAAGTTATTAACTTTTCCAGTAATACTTTTAAAAGCACCCTGAAAAGCTCTAATTTCTCTAATGTATTTTTCTTTAATATTTCGAATTTTTCTCTTTCATTTGAGGGTTTCCGATAGGCACTTCACTGAGTTACATATAAAATTAATAATTAGTTAAAACTGCAGTGCGGTTTAAATATTGAATTATTATTCATTTTTCCCTCATTTCACTGTCAGTATTAGATTGATAAGAGAGACGGATTAATGGTCTCACAACTTTCTGGGTCCATCCATACCAGGAAAGAGGTTGTGATATTTACTCTGTCATTCTAAGCAGTTGCAACATACAGATGAGGCTGCAGTCCCCATCCCCATATCCCATGTAGATACATTAGCATATATCAAAGTATATATATACTGACATACATACATACATACATGATAAAGAGAAAAATACATTTAATTTAAATTCATCCTCTCAAGAAAAGGAAAATACTTTTTAATTCAGCCTCCTGAATTGGTACATTCCGGAGTCAGTATCCCACCCATCTTTGCCTACGCCTACATCCCCTCTACATGTTGGGGTTAGAATTTGAGCTTCCGTCAGACGATATGCAAAATTAGCTTTAAATATTGATAGCACATCTCTTTTAGTTTCGCTTTACCATTTGATTGTGACAGAGGGAAAGCGCGAGATGAGAAGTAACCCTGTTTGTAATGCGTTTGATTCAGGTCAACAAACGGTAGTTCAAAGCTTATTTGTTTTGTGGTGTTTATTTGTACTAAGTTTATACGGAGCCGGATATTGTTATTATTACAGCTTTTTATACTGTTTGTGTGCATGTATGACTTGGTGTCGTTAACCACACAGGGCTGATATATATATATATATATATATATATATATATATATATATATATATATATATATATATATATATATGCGTGTGTGTATATATATATATGTGTGTGTTTGTGTGTGTGTATTTATATATATACGGAGACTGATAAAATAAATTCATTGGGGGAGAATGAGGCAGTCCTTAAAATTTTACTGACATTTGCCAGGCTTATAATGACACATATTTACTGATATATGTATGCATAATTAGCAAATTATCTAACAGTAATTCATACGCACACATTTAAATATAAATATAGTAGGCGTGCTTGTATATATGCAAGAGAAGAAACCAAACCCTCCTTTCTAGAAATATATTACGGACAATGAGTGCATTGGAAAATGATGTAGTGATGCAGTTTGGAAAATAGACTTCTTAAGGAGAATGTGTATGATGTATCGTAGGCTGCCTGATTAAGAAGAGATAATAGAGGGATGAATGTTTGGGACTTTTTTCTAAGAAGGAAGTCCAAGTTGGATTTGGTGGATGTCGTGTGTGAGCTTTGATATCTAAAAAGAGCTTGAGTGCATTGCGACGACGAAGGAAAGTGGCGCAGTGTGTGCGAGGGGTGTCGACGCTTCCTGATGAGCCTTCTTTGTAGGGTCTTTTCATGGAACAGCTGATGCTGGAAGTTCTCTGTGGCTGTGTTGCATCATATACATATATATATATATATATATATATATATATATATATATATATATATATATATATATATATATATATATATATATATATATATATATATATATATATACATACATATTATATATATATATATATATATATATATATATATATATATATATATATATATATATATATATATATATTAATTTATATATATATAATATATATATAAATTATTTACAAATATGTGTATATATGTATTTGTATATATAGAAACAAACGTACGTACATAAATACATACAGAGTAAATATATGTGTTTTAAAGTGCAAGCATACATCCATTACTGCCTATGGGTCCATACTTTTATGTGCTATGTTTCGTCGTAATCGAAAACATTCATGATGCACATAAGCGTAGCACTTCCGAATAGGCCTCGACTTTATGAATGTTAATGTGATGAATTATTGCAGCGGGATGCATGAGAATAGTCGCATATTTATGGCACCTCGCATAGGATGAATACGGAATACTTTGCGCTTGTTGATACGTAATTGGTTCAATTTGCCAACACCTCCGTTCAAGGTTTCATTTATTTTTGTTTTTTCTCTTCAAATTTTGGGTTATTCTTTTGAAGCTGACGTTCAGTGGCGAAGTTTCGATCGCCCCCTCTCTCTCTCTCTCTCTCTCTCTCTCTCTCTCTCTCTCTCTCTCTCTCTCTCTCTCTCTCTCTCTCTCTCTTTCCTGATTCTTACTATCGTGTGATGTTTACTGTCTAGAAGTTTTTCTCAAATAGGATTTCGATTCGTTTTATGTGCATCCGCCGTGTAAGTATTTTAAGTCTTCTATATTCACAAATTTATTTTCTTTTAGATTTCAGTACATTTCCTGTTTTGTTTTTTTGTACAGTTTTCCGTCTGCTGGAAGGGACGGGTATTTTTCCCTTTACCCTTTTCTTTACATCTATAATGTGCACTTTGACCCTTTTACAAACCAGCTTTCACTTTACTTTGAGAGTCGTTTGGCCTTTTTTGCAGTCACTCATTTACTCAGCAGATTCTCAGAGCTTATTTTTGAACCTGGGGTATATTTATTTACCTAAAATTATCTTCAATAATTCACCGTACACTGATTATTCATTTCCCTCTAATACCTAATACCAGACTGTGGAAATCTTTTGCAATAATTCACCGTACACTGATTATTCATTTCCCTCTAATATCAGACTGTGGAAATCTTTTGTTACTTCTGTTTTCCATGTCATGTCCTGTGGAGTTAAGGACACATCCCTCCCATTGTTTTCCTTTTCCGTGATCCCGTTGCATCCCTCACAGATAAGGTCATCATCTTGTCTGTTCCGCCATATATATATATATATATATATATATATATATATATATATATATATATATATATATATATATATATATATAAATTTTCTGACTCACGTCAGGATCAGACCCAGGTCTCTCAGGTGGAAAGCAAGGCGTTATCCACTCGGCCATACAAGTCTAAAGAAGTTTGGAACCTGAGAGCAACTGCCTAAAGGAATTACCTGGGCAAGCTAACTGCTTGCATACCATGCGAAGTTTTCCCCAACTTCCCGACTCAGCAATGACCCAATGGACAACATTTCATTCGAATTATCCTTCTGAGTGAATAAGATGAAATCATCAACACACTTAGTCACGTGTGGAACAGAAATAAATTTCCTGACTCCGTCGGGATCGAACCCAGAAAACTCTCAGGTGGAAAGCAGGCGTTATCCGGTGGATAACGCCCTGCTTTCACCTGAGAGATTCCTGGGATCGATCCCGACGAGTCAGAAATTTATTCTATTCCATACTGATTGTGTGTTGATGATTTCTTCTATATATATATATATATATATATATATATATATATATATATATATATAATCAGTGTCTAATTGGAATTTATGGGCATTTGTCATTTTTCTCTTTAAGGGCTTGGATCTGCAAATGTGAGGCTTTAGTGTAATCAACCTGAGGGTTCGTGGTTCGGATCCCATGCTACTCTGTAGCATTCAGAAAGGAAGAGGCTCCCCTGAGACGTTCTCACGCCCTTGTTTTATACGGCAGTCCTCTCAAACCTCAAACCCTTAGATGGTGGGTGGAAATTATGAACGTGATTTCAGTGGTACTTGTAAAATCTCCGTATGGTTCACTTCCACAAGAGAGGATTTCTTCTTCCATTTTTTAATCAAATAACCTGCCTTTTAGTTTTCTGTCCGTCCTCAGATCTAAATAACTACTGACGCTAGAGGGCTGCAAATTGCTATGTTGATTATCCACCCTCCAATCATCAAACATACCAAATTGCAGCCCTCTAGCCACAGTAGTTTTTATTTTATTCAAGGTTAAACTAAGCCATAACGATTGATATATTTTCGGTGGCCTTGATTATACGCTGTAGCGGCTGTACTGAAAACTCTTCGGCACATTTTTTACTTCTTTAAAATTGGAAATGAGATTAGTCAATTAACTCATTCTTGCTTGTTTTGCACGTCATCTACACAGTCAAGTATTCTTTGTGCTGGTAAAGTACAATTTGTAGAGCCCACTAAAACAGACGAAGTCATACAGTGTGTTTCACAGAAGCTATGTTGCACGGCTTGTGGTACCAGAACGGTACTATTTTTTAGCTTTTATAATTATAGTGTTTATTACGAATCCGCTGTGGTACAGCTTGTAGTGTTGATAATGTAAAGAAGTGGTATCAATACATGTCATCTTGCCGATGTTATAAAGTGATGGTTGAGCAATGAAACAGATCGTGGTACTAATAAAGTAGGTGCGTTTCCCCACTTCATAGATCGTGGTGGTAGTACAAAGGAGATAACGTACCTGTATAGTATGTTCGTGATACGGATACGATACATTTCATAGTTCTAATACAGTTCAGTTACTACACAGGCACGCTATTTTTGGAACCAACGAAAAATTAATGATTCTTTAAAAATCATGAAACTGTGTTCTCTGTAGTCACCATAATGACCTGTATAAAAAAAAAGTGTTGAATTATCTGTGTATTAAAAAAAGGAAATACCTCCGCAAATCCGCAGATAATTGAGTCAGCGCTGGAGCTATTTTCGTCGAGGTATTCCAGCAAGGGATGCACTGAAAAACAGCCATTTTAATTACAGCCTTCTTCACAACAGTCGGTTTGTTACCGAAGGTGAAAGTGCTAATTAATATGAATTCTGGAGGAATCACTGAGGTGGTGATGTGCCGAGGTTTTAATCTGGATTGGACAGCAGAAAGTCGGATATTCAAAAACGTTGAGTGAAAAAGTTAATTAAGGAATAAGAGACGCCCTCCAAGAAAAGGGATATGAAATTACTCACCGCATCGTTTTCTCCTTATTTATGAATTCTCTCTCTCTCTCTCTCTCTCTCTCTCTCTCTCTCTCTCTCTCTCTCTCTCTCTCTCTCTCTTATCCACGATTCTTTTATTTCCTGCTCATTTCTCTCTCTCTCTCTACTTATCCATAAACCCTTTTTTCTTATTTCCTACCTTCTCCTCTCTCTCTCTCTCTCTCTCTCTCTCAAGAATGAATTCCTACTCCTACGTCCCATTTTACTCTTTCCCCCAGTCCCATTTACCTCCCGTTTTTTCTCTCTCCCTTTCCCCCTTCCTTGTAGTCCTCCCGCCCCCCATTGCATATGCAAATACAAACGACGGATTGATTGAAAGGTTCAACTGCTTCCTAAGGGAAATTCTGAAATGAATTCGACGTCACGCGGGCTTAATGACAGGAATTTAATCGCGTGATTAAACATCGGTTTGTATATATGCATATAAAAATCTAAATTTCTAATCTGTATGGATTTGTAGGCTTAGGGAAGTATAACAAATGAAAGGTGGGGAAAAAGGGGTCGGGGTTTACCTTAAGGTAATCAAGCAGCTGTTGTGGTTATGGAAGGGACGTGGATGGATGACTGTAAATTCCCGAAGCACTGGCATGTATCCGCTCTTATGTAGTGGATGAGATTTTACGTTAAATACTTACGGCCTTCAGTAGGTTTGTACTCTCGAGGACATTCCTAAACAAGAGATGGCTACCGTTAGTTTCGTCTGTAGGACTGGCTGCCTAATCCAGATCAGAAAAATGGCATCTGTACCCACCGCTCCCCATTAAAGTAAAAATGTTATTAGCTATAATAGAAAATAATTCTTGGTTGCTTATCAGTGGGTGTTGCGTCCTTCAAATTTTCAGGCTGGTTTTCGTTGATGGGGGCCAGCCATTAAGTCAGAGTAAGCAAAGCATTGTATTTTCCTCTTTTCGTGTTTTTTTATTAATTCCATGATTCTTCATACGTTTAAAGAAGTCTTAAATGCGCTCATATATATATATATATATATATATATATATATATATATATATATATATATATATATATATATATATATGTATGTATGTATGTATGTATGTGTGTGTGTGTATTTATGCCCATATATGTGTCTTTGTGTTAACAAAGCCACTCCAACATCTAAAAACATAATAGACACTTCACACGTCTCGACTGTCGACCTAACCGCGCAACGACTCCTCGCTGCTGGGAGAAAGGGCGCTGGTGACTGGTACAATATATGTACATACGCTACCGGGGTCTAAGCGATGACAGGCAGGGCAGCCGATCGAGACCACAGTCTACCCCAAAGCCAAATCAAAGTCCTTCAAAAGAAGGCATCGTGCTTACCCCATACAAATGGGAAAACAAGCACGTTAAAAGAAGATGTGTCTTTGTGTTCACTATACATCTACGTTTACACTATTCAATGTTTGTGAAAATTAGTAAAGCAGACAAGAAATTCGGGTTCAGTTACCACAAGGAAAGACGTTTAGAAATTTGCCTCTATGCAAGACGGTACCTTTTTCCTTTGTGCTCACCCAAAGAAAGAGAAACAATACTGAACTTCCATTGCTGAACACGGGTCGCCTTTTATAAACGCCGCTGCCACGCTGATAAAGGGGCTTCGGACGGGAGGATTACACTGACAGTATCTCCCCGCCGTCAGGAGGGAGACCCTCGTACATGACATATCCGTTCGGGCATCTAAGTAGGATTTGACCTTGTAGGACTATTAGGTTTTTTTCTGTTGTCGTTGTCGTTGATTTTTACCTGTACCGGTCGTGTCTCCTTTTACAGTCGTGTATTTTTCTCCTTATCGACTCCATGTCAAGTATTGATTTTTTTTCCTCTTTGTGGATCAGACGATAATGTACACGGAAAGAGTTGGCATCAGACCTTATCCAAAAAGTGTGAGAAGGTCGAGAATATAAGACGTCATTTTGGGTATCAAAATGATACCCAGTAGATACACATACATATATACACATATACATATATATGTATATATATATATATATATATATATATATATATATATATATATATATGTATATTTATATATATGTGTATATATATATATATATTTATGCACATATATACACATACATATATGTACATACATGCATTATATTTATTATATATATATATATATATATATATATATATATATATATATATGTTATATATGAAAACGATCATTAGCTACGAATGGTACTTGCGATACCCCGACCAATTTCATTTCATTACCAGCTGATGACAATTACGGTTTTACTCCACAAGTACCATTCGTAGCTAATGATCGTTTTCATATCAGCTTTTGAAATTCACACTGCTGATGGTCTCAGGCTGTAGAGATATCCAGGTGTTACTTGCATTTATCTTTAACTACTTGAGTAATTTCAAGAATCCTTTTGTCCCTGCCTTCATCATTCTCCTTCGATTTGCCACTCAGGGACAAACGGTACCTTTATTTGCCATTCCTTACCCGCTTCCGACTCAGCGAGTGCCTGCCCCGTAGGCGGGTATTGTCGTCAGTGCACCTCATGCAGTGCACTGTAGGCATTACTTAAGGTTCATTGCAGCGTGCCTTCGGCCCCTAGCTGCAACCCCTTTCGTTTCTTTTACTGTTCATATTCACTTTCTTCCATCTTACTCTCCATCCTCTCCTAATAATTGATTCATAGTGCAACTGCGAGGTTTTTCTCCTGTTATACCTTTCAAACCTTTAACTGTCAATTTCCGTTTCAGCGCAGAATGACCTCATAGGTCCCAGTGCTTGGCATTTGGCCTAAATTCGATATTCAGTTCAATTCTGTTCAATTCAGTGAGTGCAGGTTACATACTGTCGTCGAAGATAAAAGATCGTATGTCTGCTTCTAAACATTATATAATATTCCTCTTTCCTTCCCATCCTTTTCCAGTTTTTTCTCATTCCTCTTCTCTTTCGCACCGTTGCGTTTTCCTCTTCTTCCTTTCCTTAATTCCCTTCCTTCTCCTTCTTGAATATCTGCAGTTTCTACTATTGCTGTTGTTCCTGTCTCATCGACTTCCATATATTTTTTTCCTGCTCCTTATTTTCCATATACGAGTTCCCTAATTATTTGTTCCTTAGTTTTCAGTTTTCTGTAAAAGAAAACTATTGAGATGGCTTTTTCTGTCCGCCCTCAGATCTTAAAAACTACTAAGGCTTGAGGGCTGCAAATTGGTATGTTGATCATCCACCCTCCAATCATCAAACATACCAAATTGCAGCCCTCTAGCCTCAGTAGTTTTGATTTTATTTAAGGTTAAAGTTGCCATAATCGTGCTTCTGGCAACGCACCAACACAGGCCACCACGGCCGGCTGAGAGTTTCATGAGCCGTGGCTCATACAGCATTATACCGAGACCACCGAAAGATGGATCTGTTTTCGATGGCATTGATTCTACACTGTACAGAAAACTCGATTACACCGAAGAAACTTCGGCGCATTTTTTACTTGTTTATTTTTAGTTTTTGTTCGCCTCTTGTCGCCTTTAGGATGGAAGATATACCGACGGGAATATTTCAGTGTCCGAAGATGGATGTGGGGATGCCATAGAACTCCAGGAATTAGGTCTTACGAGAATGCAGCAAAGTTGCAGCTACCAAGTGGGAAGATGATTTAAAAAGAGCCGCCCCTCCTAAAACTAGATAATTCTAGAGAAAACGGGACATCAGTTATCGTTTCGTTTATCAATTTGCCTTAATCCTGCATAGCATCAGCTGTTCCATACAACACAGAAGGCTCATCAGTAGTACGACAAACCCCCCTGTGTACATTGTTGCACTCACCCCTCTCTTGTTGTTGTAAATATTCGTCAATACCTCTTCAGTAAGATTTCCGTGGAGGGCGCAGCGTGGAAACTTTTAATATCACATTTTTACATCCATCAGCCCAAATCAGTTTGTGATCCTGAGCTTTTTGTTGGGAAATTTCATTGAGCTGCATCTCGGGAAAAGTGTCTCAGCTTATTAAACTATTCCAATGAAAATCTCTTCATGACTGATTACGTTACTCAGACGAGAGGGAGGGAGGGGTGGAGGAGTGTGGAGGGGAGGGGGAGGGGGAGGGGAAGAATGAGGCGTGTGAAAAGGAGAAGGAGGTCCTTTGACACTCTCTCAACCGGTATAATGAACTTCTTCGGGGGTTGCCCCCATCTCATACTCCTCCCCCCACCCCCACCACTCCCCCCAGCCAAAAAAGTTTCATCTTTAATAATTTCGTTGCCATGGCAACGTGTCCCGGTGCCCCGAATTATATTTTTCTGTATCGTTTAACGTTTTGCGTTATTTTTTCAATTTTTTTTTTATTTTGTTTTCTTGAGATAGATTCCATTATCAAATTGTCTCAGATTGGATTATCTGCTTGGAAATATTAGTGACTTGGATATTTTTACAACCTCTATTCGGTTCAGAATTCTGGAAACAATCTCTTTCCTCTCTCACACACATGTATATATGTGTGTGTTTTTGTTTGTGTATGTATATACGTATTAACAGAGTGCCCGGCTTTGACCGATTTGTAACTATAAATAGTCCATTATTGTCATAATAATTGCCATTTATCTCAGTAAAAAAAAAAAACAGATTATGGAATCCCAGTGAAAACTTATCCTTTCCGTCAGAAATAAAAGGGGTTTCCACTACGTTTACAGCAGTGCAGTTCTAATGTACTGAGGTACTGAGATCAAACATGCCTCTCAGGTTTCATACAGAAATGACAGTGACCTATCCACCCAAACGACATAGGTTCGAACCCTGGCCCGGAAGATGCGCTTATATGTAATTCTTTACGAGTAACCGGCTGAATGGATCACTCAATTTTATCCCTGTATCAAACTCAAAAGGCATAGGTTCGAATCCTAGCTGGGGTAGATGCAATTAAGATATATAACTCCCTTTGGGTGCAGTCATTCCCAAGTTTAAGTGAATTCAGTTCGAGATTAGTTAATCCTACCAACCAAAAAAAAAAAAACGACTGAATTTTGACTGAGGACAGGTAAGGAATGATTGTTCACGTGATAATTAAGGCTTGTTTCCTTACTTTGTTTTTCATATTGCACTGTGGGTCTCTCTTGCTTGTAAAATGTTTGCGCGTATGTCTAAGGTAGGTTGTATATAACAGTAATGAGCTTTAACTCAATTTTCCTCCTCCGCTGGGGACAAATTAAGTCAGACATGGTTGCGTTTTACTAGACATTTTACTTTGGTTAGCGTTTGTTACGGTATTTTACATTGATAATATTTCCTTGTGCGTTCAATTTACATTGCGTGTTATTTTGTATTTTTAAATGTTTGCTCATGCCAATGCCATAAAGGTTTGCAAGAGTTCAGCGTTTAACATTTATTTTGCCTGTTCGCACAAAAGAAGAAATATGGATACGACTGCATTTTAGTTCTCTGCAAAATCGTTTTTAGTCTTTCATTCGCAATACGTATATACGTATGAGTGATCATATATATACGTAAAGAGTTTTTGTATGTTTTTGTGTGTGTGCAGGAAACCTGCAACGTCCGTACAAATATAGGTGTATTCAGTATAAATCACACTTCTATTGATTTTCCTTTTCCAGAATTTTTGCGTGTAAAAGATAGTGGATCCATTAACGGGAAGCATTCAATTATTTCTGGCATATTTACGGACGGAAATAGCGAGGATTACGGCGAGAGGAAAATTGCGAAAGCTCGGCATTCATGAAAATCTCGGGAAAAGCGTAGGAAATCTCCGAGGCAGTGCTTTTTAAACACGTGAATAGAATCACCGCTCATTTTTCTCGTTTCTCGTCTGTGCACTTCGTCACGCAGAACTACATGCACGCGACCGTGTGCATTGACTAATAAAGTTTGCACAGATGTAAATTAGTATTTATAGTATAAGTTAATCATTTGTTTGTCTAGCGCTATATATACATACATATATATATATATATATATATATATATATATATATATATATATATATATATATATGCATACACACACACACACACACACATATATAGTATATATATATATATATATATATATATATATATATATATATATATATATATATATATATATATATACTGTAGTCTAGTGTTTAAGACGTTGTTACAAGTACCCAGGTCTTGGCCAGATTGATATCTTTTCACATTATGTCTGTTTTTCATTTTTATTCATATTCTCCTTATATCTATCAATTTTGCAGCATATCTGTTTGCCCGTCTGTCGATTGTGCGCAATAGTGAAACATTGTTTATAGTTGCCCACCCTCATCTGAGATTTTAATCCCAAACCTCATTTGCCAATTCCCAAACGTCATTATTATAAGTTGAGATGTCCACCTCAATGCACACTCAGCTCTTTACTTGGCTGGATGCTCAAGCAGTCAATTTTGTCATCTTGCGAGCACCGTGTCCTTGTGAAGGTGAACGATGCCTTTAATGTTGTTACTGATTCATTTTGGGAGGCTGCCCTACAAATTAAATGTCCCATGAGTAACTGCTAGCGTGTCGAAGGTAACGAATCAGCATTACCAATTTAGTGGTCCCAGTCCTGTC
>NC_089757.1:28568264-28575764 GCF_040412425.1 Macrobrachium rosenbergii | reverse complement strand
AAAATAAGCAGTGCCGTTGGCAAAGCCATTTTGATATCTATATCTTTCCCTCTCAAGGCAATATTAGAGAAGATGTTAAACAAGGATGCAAAATATTTAATACCTTAATGTCGGATTCATTTATCGAAAGGTTTTTTCAATCTTTAGTTGCAACGCGGCATCGTACCCTTTAAAACTGTGGTGTTAATTATTAATTTAGATTTTTCTTCCCAGTTATTAAGAGTCCAACGTGGCTTCTGTTGTACTTTTATGAGGCTCTTAATTATTAAAATAATTAAGGCTCCGTATTATTGTCATGACGCCTCAGGCTTTTTCCACCTGTATTTCTCTCCCCAGTTTAAGAATCTTTTCGTTGAAACTAATCAGACAACGACTGGATTTTTCGAATTTAAATGACTTCATTTTGTTCGGTATGTTTTGTACGGTGGCAGAAATGGGAAGGAAGCAATGAAATTAATTCTGCGTTCTTTACATATCTCACGATACCTCTCCTACCTTTGCAAGTCTGACTCTCCCTGGCTGTGCCAGTTTTGTTTAAATGAATTTACGGATGCATACATACATACATATATATATATGTATATATATATATATATATATATATATATATATATATATATATATATATATATATATATATATATTATAAATAAAGGCAGATGCCACGAAGAGAAATTGAAAACAACAGGGTGGATTGCTAGGCCTTTGGATACAATGGTCCTTTACTAGAGTAGAGGACCGTTGTGTCGAAAGGCCTAGCAACCACCTGCTTTTCACTTTCCTTTCATTGCATTTACATTTATTTATACATTCATCACGTTTCATATCTTCGTAATTCAGTTATACATACATGTTACATTACATACATATATATATATATATATATATATATATATATATATATATATATATATATATATATATATATATATATATTTATATATACATATATTTATATTATATACGTATGCATGTGTATACATAGAGAGAGAGACAACATATACATATATATATATATTATATATATATATATATATATATATATATATATATATATATACACACGTGTGTGTCCGTGTGTGTGTGTATGTGTATGTGTATGAACCTTTCTCACACACACAAGAGACTTTCTGGCTATGAATAGATTTGTAATTCAGGTAAAGGAAAAGAACACGCCATCCATCCAGAATTTTCTTTGCCTTCTCTTCTTTATGACGCACATTCTCTCTCTAAAATTTTGGGAATATGATGCCATCGTTGGCTTCTCTAAAGTTTTCGACAGGTTCTTTCACGAGCCTCCCAGATTTGTTACCTGTTTTGTGTTTATTTATTTAATTTTTTTTTATTTTGGGGCCTTATTTTTTCCTTTTCACCGAAGCATAATTATTCAGATCTCCCTCATTTATCTCCTTTTTTGCATAAACCCTCAGCATCACTTTTCTTGTTTCATTTATTTGGTGGCTATCCAGCGTCTTAACAACGTTTTCCGTCTGTCATATATTTCATGTCTTCTTTAGTTCCTTCTTCCCAATCACCTCCAGATACTCGTTCACAATCTCCCCCAATCCTCTTTTGAATTTGCTCTAAATCTTCCTTTTTCCTTGTTTTTATTCTCTTGAAGTTCATTATAAGGTAATGGTTTAATTGTCAGCCTTCTTATTTTTTGTATATTCCTTTGCACTCCTTCCCTTGAGGGTTCTAAGCAATTATTTTTCTGTTTTCTTTCTCTCCTCCTGGGAGACTTCTTGATCTTTCCTGGAAGTTCATTCTCAGCCTTCCTCTGAAGTTCATATATAGATATATATACACACATATATATGTGTGTCTGTTTATATATATAATATATATATATATATGCATTATTTATTTGTAGCTATATATACATTCAAATTAATACAGTACAAGAGGTTGTTCATGATTATAATGTAAACAAATAGTCTACATATGATTATGTACTCTAGACCAGTATAGACCAGAGGGGGAAGATATAAAAATAAAGAAACTTTTACAATAAGGAAAATTGTCTAAGAAAATTTCCCATCACAGGCCTTGCAACGAGAATCGATAGCCTTGGATACTTGTTTAGGTCTCATTTGCATCCGCCTTCAATATTTATGCAAATCTAATCTTAATTAACTAGGGCTGGTGTATTATGTTCTTCTCATGGCCTACGCTTTCGACATTCTTGTGACTACTGGATGGTCGAGAATGCCGAAGGCTTTGGTGGTATTTTCAACCTTTTTGATTATAATTGGTCTGATCTGGCTAGATGGTCGAGAATATCACACAATTTAATGAAATTTTCGCCCATGTTCATCATTTATTGTGGGAGGAGCTGTGCTGGATCGGCGAGAATTCCGGTTATTTCAAAGGTAGATCCGACCATTTGGGTCAGATATTGCTGTGGCCTGGTATCGGTAACAGGCATTAAGTATTCGTACACCCGTGGAAACATTTTCATTTTTTTTTCACAGGCTCAGATTAAAAGGCTTTACTAACATATGTTTGAAATTAAAATCATTATTTTTCGCGGGTCCAAATGAATTTCCGTTACCTTTGCATCACAGGGAATAGGTTTAAGCAGGTGAAAGGGTGTGCGCTATTTTGTAGTCATAGCTGTTAATTGAAGTAATTACTGGCATAGTAAGTCCGTAAGTATGCGATGGATTTTGATTACACTTTTGTTTTTTTTTTTAGAGAACTCACTTTAATTCTTTTATTTATTTATTTTTTTTTTTTTGTCTGTTCCATGTCCGATCGGGTTTTGTGTTGGTTGAATTTTATATATTTTCATTAATGATATATGAAAGTTTTAGATAATTTTAATTGCATTTCAGTGTCTATGCCATATGAAAGTTTTAGATCATTTTAATTACATTTCAGTGTCTTTGCCAATGATATACATTTGATCCAGACGGTGTATTCTTGTGCCTAGTGCGTGTGTGTACACTGTACCATTACGCACACAAACAATTAACTCACAGACTGAACTCTTGGTTATGGATGGAGACAGAGAGAGAGAGAGAGAGAGAGAGAGAGAGAGAGACAGAGAGATAATGGTGGGTCATTCTTCCCTTCGGAAGTTTTATTTTAATGAAGGTTTTAATTAAAGTTGGTATTTCAGGGTTCATGCCTCTGTGCCCTCTCTCGCCCGGAGAAGAATTCGGCCCCATTGAGAGAAAAGGAAGAGGAGGAGAAGGTGGAGGTGGAGGAGGAGGGGCCGGGGAAAGAGGAGGAGGAGGAGTTCATTTTCGATGATTGAACTTGCCTTCATTTTTGTTCTCTGTTTCTGAGGCTAGGCGGAGAGGGGTTTTTCTCTCTTCTTCTTCTTCTCTTCCCTTCTTGCAAGTTTTCTCTCTTTTTTTTATTTAAACGAGATGCAAGTGCCGCCATAAGAGAAGAGTTCACAGCCTAGGGTCAGCAATGAGGATTTCCAGAGGGCTTTCCAGGAAGTGACTCCACTTTCCCTGAAGTGTACGATTTTTTTTTTTTTTTTGTAAAGGCCAATGTGACGATAACCTAATGCCCTTAACTAACCGAAGCTCCTTCACAACAAGGTAAGAGGCAAATGAAAGAAAAGGGAGGCTTAACCAGGAAGAAACCGATAGAAATTTCCACCTCGTAACTCAGGGAAGGATTGGGGAATCTGTACCCAAAGCTCAGCGGAAAAGAAACATTCACTGATCTTTGTAATCCGAAAATTTATTATTAATTTGGAAATAATTGCTCATTAGACGATAAACATCCGCAGCTGATGTCATTGAAGCTTTTATCTCGCTTCTGATTGGCCGATGCACTAATGAGCTTCCACCATTCACGTAGCTTCAGCGATATCTGCTGCGGATATTTATCGTCAGCTCTTAAATAAAAGCAGACTGTGATTGATGAAAGTCCTTATGATCGTCACTTCAAAAATGATTTAGAA
Organism: Macrobrachium rosenbergii; assembly: GCF_040412425.1. NCBI lineage: Eukaryota > Metazoa > Arthropoda > Malacostraca > Decapoda > Palaemonidae > Macrobrachium > Macrobrachium rosenbergii. The sequence goes on along the minus strand of NC_089757.1, from coordinate 28,571,839 downwards.
AAGATTATAATATTTCTTGGTTTAAGTGAGGGGGTATTTTGCAGGAAGGATGTAATCCTTTGCTGTGGATGCTTGGACACAGATATGTATGTTTTGTGCGTACCGTTATAGTAAACATAATGCAGAAAAATAGTTCGCAATATTGCGGATGGTTTTTTCCACCTACGATTTATGTTATGTAGGATTTTAAGTGGTACTGTCACCGCGTGTTATAATTCATGTACAAAATTCTGATATTTCGCTTACATGACGTGTATGGCGTTATAAAGTCAAGTTTGTTATTCAGCCTGTCAGTGTGTAAATACTTGTTAAAAAATGGTGGTCACAATACGAGAGAGAGAGAGAGAGAGAGAGAGAGAGAGAGAGAGAGAGAGAGAGAGAGAGAGAGAGAGAGAGGAAAGAGAGAGAGAGCTTTAACAGTACTAACTGACATCACAACTATAATGATCGTGGACGATAGAGAAGAGGCAAACATACAACCAAAAAAAAGAGAGAGAGAGGAAGAGAGACAGAGGTACACACACACACACACACACACATATATATATATATATATATATATATATATATATATATATATATTCCAGAAAGCATAATTGCTCTGTGTAAAACATTCCTTTATCAAATGCGAAGTTGTATAGCCTCTGAAACTTGATTGTATAAAAACAGGAAATGTATTAAATACAATATTTTTAGTTACGTAAACTAATAACAAACCCGTGTCCAGATACTTCTTTCCGACGTTGAGATCTCTTCGTGATTATGCGTCTATTAAAAGAGCTGTATCTAAATCAAACGAAGGAATTGAAATACTTTTAAGATTATGTCAGTACAACGCGGACTGAAAGGAACATGAGATATAATATATATATATAGATATATATATATATATATATATATATATATATATATATATATATATATATATAGATAGATAGATAGATAGATAGATAGATAATAGATAGATAGATATGTGTGTGTGTAACCTGCTATGGGAACATGTACATATGAATGTGTGACTGCACATTACTAAACGTAAAATTTTTATCTGCATGCCATACAACATATTCTGTAAATTATACACATGGACAACTCGCACAGACACACAAGTGAGTGAATTGTTAAAGGCGAGTACATCCCGGACAGGAAAATAAGCAGTTTGATTGCAGAAGGGGAAGAGACGTAGTTATGGCCGTTTTCAAATGAAATATCAAATAAGCGTTTTCTTTATTAATTTTATTCATTTTTATCTGCTGCGCTGAAAGGCCACGGCCTTGCTCAGAAAGTTTCCATTGAATAGTTACAAATTAAGAAGAAAAGCTGAGCAAAATGAAGAAGAAAGGCCTATTATTATTATTATTTCAGCAGATGAAGCCTATTCACATGGGACAAGCACTCAGGGTCCATTAACTTGAAATTCAAATTTCCAGAGTGTTGGTTTCAACCTCCCATCGCAGACCCCACACTGCAGCAGTAACTGATCTTGACAGAGAGGCAGTGGTTTTTCATCGCCCTTGGGGAGACGCGAACCCGCAACATCTGAGTGGCATGTCACGACACTAACCACTATACCAGCGGACCCGCTAGAAGTAATTAAATAAATAATTACAGAAATTTTGCCTTCGTGTATCTTCATACAGTGGGAATCACTCCCTAGAGTCTGTGACACAGACCAAGGTTCGAGATCCTTGCTTATACAACCACCACCAGGCGAACGGCACCTACCTACGGCACCTTAGAGATAACCCAGCAGCTACGAATAAAAGTCACAGTTGCTCCAATCCATTAAGCAAAACATAACTGAAAAGGCGCGGAGTCGATGGTCCCCAACGACCCAAAAATAATCAAGAAGAAACGTCCCGTCAGGGCATTTCGCGGAAGGAGATGAAAAAGAGAGAGAGGCAGCGCCTCTTTGTATGCCGTCTGGGCAGCCGAGCTAGAATAACTCCTAACTATCTCGTGTAAGCAATGTGAGATGGAGTCTCTGGAGTCTACAACACATTCTCATTTTCGCGATGAGAAATGATAGAGAAGCGAGCTCATCTCATCAAGAGAGGATGGGATCATTGCTCAAGAAACGTATTCGGAATCACAAGGAGCAAAATGACAGAGAGAGAGGAGAGAGAGAGAGAGAGAGATGAGATGAGAGGACTGAGAGAGAGAGAGAGAGAGAGATGGATGGGACCAGCTAGGGGCTTGGGATTTAGAGAAGGAGAGAGATAGAGTGGAGAGATTCAGGTGTTTGTCAAGACAAGATCGTAGTCAATACAAAACAAAACTTCGGCGCAATCAAGTTTTCTGTATAGCATATAATGCTGTATGAAACTCAGCCGCGGCCCATGAAACTTTCAGCCATGGCCCGGTGGTAGCCTGTGTTGTTGGCACCTATAGCGTTGCTAGACGCACGATCATGACTAACTATAACCATAAATAAAATAAAAACTACTGAGGCTAGAGGGCTGCAACTGATATGTTTGATGATTGGAGGGTGGATGATCAACATACCAATTTGCAGCCCTGTAGCCTCAGTAGTTTTTAAGATCTGAGGGCAGACGGACAGACAAACAGCGATCTCAATAGTATTCTTTTACAGAAAACTAAAACAAGGGAAACAGTCGAAGAAAACGAGGAAGTAGAAGTGGCTATAAATAAAGAAAGAGTCAATTTTAAGTGAAGAATGAACTGGAAAGTGGAAAAGAGAAGAATAAAGAAAAGGCGAAGAGTAGAGCAAGCGCCACATCAGTAAGGAAGCAAATTACAGAGTATTCAGAGGGCGCATCCGAATCCAGATCCGTCTGAAAATTGAATCACCTCTTCCTGGCCTCACAGCCCACCCTCAGCAGAAAAATATCATTGATGTTTGCCGATAAACTTTGAAGTATCATCTAGACAGGCAGATAGACAGAGGTGAATACATAATCTCCCTCCCGCTTACTGAAGTAACATCAAAAAAGAAAACTAAGTATAATTCATAACAAGGTGAATAATTAGTAGCGATGCCGAGAAAGAACTATATTTTTTGGTAATTATGATCTGATATGTTGTAAACGTGAATTGCCATGACATTTCCATCTTGTCTCATAATATTAATACTGATATCGATATAGGGATACGTCAGTGCGTGTGTGTGGGTATGCGTATACTCGACAAATAAAGGGTAAATGTATATCTGAACACAGATGTATGCAGGCAAACAAGGATATTTTACTTTTCTTATGAAATCGTTTAACCCTATTTTGTCTCTGAAACCTGTTATATACCTCCCATTCTCCTTCGCTCGTAACACTTAGGAGTTATTTCCCATTGTATATGAAGTCATTTTAATACCTTGTAGTTTATTCAGAGATTATCCTGAATAACTCCGAAGGGAAATTATCTTGCGGCATCTCTCAGCCGTCATTAATTTCCCACTCGGGAGATCCCGAAGTGTGCAACGGATTTGATATGGCGAGAGCATCAGCGAAGACCGTTTCCGGCCTCGTCTGAATGCAGGTGAACAAATCCACTGAATGTTTTCCCCATTGTTTTGAGTCCGTGCGTATTTACATAATGGTGATATTATGACCAAGTGCCCG
>NC_089757.1:28553264-28565764 GCF_040412425.1 Macrobrachium rosenbergii | reverse complement strand
ATTATATATGCATATATATATGTGTGTGTGTATATATACAGTATATGTATATATATATATGTATGTATACACATACAGTATATATGTACAAGAACCTGGAAACCCCGTGAATGTTTTAACATGATTATTTTTCTCTCCTGTGCATAAAAGCCTTACAGTCTAATTCTTTTTAATAAAATGACCTTAGGTTGACGAGGGAGAGAGAGAAAGAAGCCAAATAAAAGAAAGGTGAGAGAGAAAACAGGGAAAGCGCCTCTGGCAAGTTTTAGGCTTAATGAACGCTTTTGGAACGAAGTTATTTTTAGCATCTGGGTAAAAATAGAGAGAGAGAGAGAGAGAGAGAGAGAAGGGATTCTAATTCACATACATTTTGGTAAGCAACTAGGAGGAGAGAGAGAGAGAGAGAGAGAGAGAGAGAGAGAGAGAGAGAGAGAGAGAGAGAGAGAGAGAGAGAAATTCTTCTAATCGGCATATATTTTATTTAGTGAGATTAAGATGTGGAGAGATAATTCTTCTAATTGACATATATTTTGCATAGTTATTAGGATTAAGATGTGGGGAGAGAGAGAGAGAGAGAGAGAGAGAGAGAGAGAGAGAGATCCTCTTTGGGCGTTGAAAAGTGGACCAACAAAAGCACTCAGTGGGAAGCATCCACGGTCGAAGGAGGGTCTAGACGAGAGAGGTCGAGAGAGAGAGAGAGAGAGAGAGAGAGAGAGAGAGAGAGAGAGAGAGAGAGAGAGAGACACGAGCAAGAGAGCGAAAATGAGATGTGGAGGTGAGATGAAGTGGATTAAAATTATGGTCCATCCTTATTATGCATGGCCCCTGACGAGGTTCGGTCGTGCTCTCTCTCTCCCTCTCCTTTTCTCTATCAGGCATAAGCTAGACGTGGGCCGTAAAAGTAACATATTGTCTCTCTCAACGACCTTTGCATTGAAAAGATCCTCTCGCTTTGAAGCAAGTTTCTGTTCACTCTTTGAATGCTGAGGTGCAGTAAGATAAATATAGTTTCCTAACTCTTCCATTTATAAGATATGTAAACTTGAGTCTTTTACAAAAAAAAATACACTAATAATTACATTACGCCTTTAGACTAGGGTTTGGCTGTTCCAGGACTGTCCTTTTCGATAATGTTAGAATTTCTGTCGTCCGTCTCTGAAACTACTTTGCAACAGCCTTTGCTGTTGTGCTAAACATTGCATCGACTTTGTAATAGTTTTCCATTTTTAGATTGATTACATTTGGTGTAATTTTGGATGATCCATAAAGTGCAGTTGTGGATTAATGCTTCTGAAGTACACAGTAGTTGCGAGATACAGAAGAGATGATGGCAAAACGTGAGTACTGGTCAGATACTGATGGTGGGTTGTCAGTGTTGTAGGTCTGTCTATGTATATTAAAGGAGAATCTTGAAAACATTTGAATTTACTTACTAATGTTGATATTATCTGTCTTGCTGATGGAATGAATCATCAAGAGTGCAAGTTGAGATTATCTGACGACTGTTAAAATCACTATGTTTGCGAGGACGAACGCGGAAGGTGAAAGTAGTACTTGGTAGAAGAATTCCAACATCCCTTTGTTCAAGCACGAAGGAACTTTTGTGTCGGTATCATATCGTTCAGTCAGTAATTTAGGCATTCATCTTATTTTTTTTTTACATAATGTAAGACAGCCATTCTTAAGAAAGCCTTCCTGTGCAACAGAATAACGTTATTGCGAACATTGAGAGAAACGCGCAAAATAAAATATTATTCGCAGATTGGTTTTTACGCACCCGTAAATACAATGTATCTGTGTGTGTGTGTGTGTGTGTATGGGGGCTAGGTTCATGTAAACCGGTATATGTATACACGAGCATTTCAATGAATTTATAAAAATTTTTAAAAACTGGACTCTTGTCCAGATCCTGATCAATCACATAGTCTAATCAGCTCCTCCTTGGCCCATAACCCCCTCCCCCGAAACAAATAATAATAATAATAATAATAATAATAATAATAATAATAATAATAATAATACTTTAAATTAATCAAGAAAGTTTTAAAATATTTTATGGACGGATGGACAACACCATAAATGAACAGTTATAAATGAAAAGTTAGTAGGTAAAATGGAGACAGTTATTATTGACTGATGTATGCTAAGTGTATTTGGTTACAGTTGGCGTTAACATTCGTAAGTAGAGTTCGTATGTTCACTTCTCGATAATTCCCCTCCCCCCCCCCCGTCTCTCTCTCTCTCTCTCTCTCTCTCTCTCTCTCTCTCTCTCTCTCTCTCTCATTAAATTAATTTCAACATCTATCGGTAGTTTGGTTTCTAGTTGTGCTCCCAATAATTGGCAGCCTTAGTCATGCAGTTTTAACTCTGAATTTGGCGTCCTTTTTTTTTTTTTTGTCGTTTCATACGAATCATTGTTGCGCGATGTTGTCATGGCAACGGGAAACATTTAAACGTTTGGAACACAGATGAATCTAATCAGATTTATGTGACCTGGGATTATTATCAATATCTCCCTTCCCTCATCTCGGCATTGCCTGATATTGATTATCTCTCTCTCTCTCTCTCTCTCTCTCTCTCTCTCTCTCTCTCTCTCTCTCTCTCTCTCTCTCTCTCTCTGAGGTTGAGGTTTAAGGACGGATCTTTGTTCTTTGTGAAATTGAGGTCTTGTCAGTAATTGAATTTGTATAGTTGATAATAATATTTATAATGATACAAATGATAAGAATAAGAAACTGTTTGGCTAGATTTAAATGAACTCGGCTGATAATCGAATGTTGTGTTTTACAAATTTGGCGGGAATTATGACCTACGGTTTGTAATTTGCTTAACCTATCGTCTTCCATTCTCCCCACATGACCAAAGAGTCTCAGATTATTTTCGCCTACTTTAACATATCTCTTCTACTTATCTACATTTCTCACAACTTGTAGGGGAATAGTGCCGTCAGTGCCCCTCATGCGGTGCACTGTAGACATTACTTAAGGTTCTTTGCAGCACGCCTTCGGCTCCTAGCTGTAACCCCTTTTGTTCCTTTTATTGTACCTCCCTTCATATTCTCTTTCTTCCATCTTACTTTCCACCCTCTCCTAACAATTCATTCATAGTGCAGTTGCGAGGTTTTCCTCCTGTTACACCTTTCAAACCTTTTACTGCCAATTTCCGTTTCAGCGCTGAATGACCTAGATTCTATATTCAATACATTTCGATTCTATATTCAATACATTTCTCACCTTTTTAATTCTTCTTATGCCACATATACACAGTCAAACAAATTAGGTAAACTTCAGCTTCGAAACATGAGAGGTCCAAAGTTGAGGCATTTTATGTTTTTGAGGATATAAGATGCCTCAAAAATTTGATTTTGTTTTTACCGATAACTGCAAATCCAGCCAGGGTGTGGTATTTGCAGGAGTCTTTCGAACTTCTACTCAGTCATGGGAGATTGTGTGATCATATTGTATTTTTCTTGATAGGTGATAGCGATTCTAACAGCACTGAAGGAAGTCGTGTGGCTCCCCATTGAAAATTATGTCAGAGGGTTTTTTTTATAACTACTGAACAATTTAGAACGACACACACCTTAACCCCAAAGATATTAGATTTATTTTATCTGAGTAAGACCAGAGGCAGAGATATAAAGTTTTGCTGGACTCCTGATCATGTTGGTGTGGCAAGAATGGAAAGAAATAGGCTCCATATCATAACCTTGATAAACATCTCTCTCTCTCTCCCTACGAAAATTTTTTTCTAGTAATTCATGATGTTGTGGATATAAGAACAGAAATGAAAGTCCCAAATTCTCGCATCCTCAATTTTGAGAATACAAAGGAAAAAATCGGACATAACTCACAGATGAGAGATATTTCTGCCACATGAGATAGCAGGCCGCAAAACGGTTCTATCTCTGCTGGAATACCCAAAACCGGTTTCTCATGTTTATTTTTTATGTTGCAAGATGTCGGAAACTTCTGAAGTTTGGAGGACGATCGTATCGTAGCGGTAGCGGTTATCTTCTGTTACTGAAGTTTATTTTAAAGTTATTTACTTGAAAGGATGTCGTTTAAATCGGAGTATGTTTACGGATGACCATTTTGCTTTGAGAAATGAGCTGGTCATTCTCTTCCTGCCTGTCTTTTGTGTCATTCTCGGTAGTCTCACTGCGTTAAAGTCCATTCTCATTCCATACAGTTATTGATTTCGTATGCCCCATATTTCTCCAAATTGAAAGACTGTTTAATGAAAATTTAATCTCCCTGTCCCGTCATTTGGAATTCGTTAAAGTAGGCCAATTCTCTTCGGATAGAAAGGCAGGGCTGTAATGACGGAAATTGGAATCGAAATTCTCCAAACGTTGTTTATCTGTTGCAAATATGTGGCAAAATTAAAAGCTTTGTGAATCCTCATTTCGAATTTTTCGGATACCCAGTTGTTTCGGTAGTTGCACCATATTGTAACATCCCCTGGCAGTGCTTCTCTCTCTCTCTCTCTCTCTCTCTCTCTCTCTCTCTCTCTCTCTCTCTCTCTCTCTCTCTCTCTCATGCAGACAGAATTGCAGACATCCCCTTGCAATATCAGAAGGGAGAAATCTCTCTCTCTCTCTCTCTCTCTCTCTCTCTCTCTCTCTCTCTCTCTCTCTCTCTCTCTTGCGCAAACAAAACAGTTAACTTTTGCACTGGGTCTGTTTTCCGTATCGTTTCATTCCCATTTCGCGTGTTATGTATGGCGCCTGGCTCAGAAAAATACACGTTTTTACTTTCCTTTGTAAAAATTAAAATTTGACCTCTGACATACTGTAACAAAGGCACTCGTGAATAAAATGGTGTTAAACTAATCCTTACAACCATGGGTTTTGCTAGCTCCGTTGAGGACCACTCATGAGTGTATGTATGTATGTATGTATGTATGTATATACATTATATATGTATATATATAATATATATATAATATATATATGTGTATGTATATATATAATATATATATGATATATATATGTAGAAATATACATATATTTATACATATATATATATATATATATATATATATATATATATATAATATATATATATATATATATATATATATATATATATATATATATATATAAACAACAATTATTGTATCTCCTAGTTCGATAGCTTTGAAGATTCAACGCCGAACTTGATTCTGTCGTTAACTTGTTTCAAACCTATTGATCGAATGCGATTTGTCTTATGGGCAACAGTTTAAATTTCATTTTGTTTTATAGTGCAGCGAACAACGTAAAAATATTTAAAGTGCTATCGTTTCCAGTGAGGAATTATTTGACTGATTTACGATAGTCATTAATTAAATGAGAGGTGATGAAACGTCCTGGCTTACAGTAATTTTATATAAACGGGTTTTTGTGGAGAAAACTGAAGTTTTTTTGAGTGCTGAAAAATACATACAGAGAATTAGATAAGAATTCACGTACCAATAATCAGATGAAAATTCCACGAACGATGTGAGTAGTAATTTGAACAAAACAGTTACAAAACCACGAAAGGGAAAATTTTTTTGTGTGACCTCGCCAGATTTAAGTATTTGCATTGGAATGATGGAAACGCACAAAACAGATTTGTCTCAAGGCCAGTTGTTAACTCTCTCGGCTTTGTTCCTTGCAATTTAGCCAACGCCTTGTTGATATTCCTAACCCATTGATTGGTGCCGTTTCTGATGCAATATAATACACAGCTTAGTCCTAATAAATGGATCAATGATTTGTTAGATTTTTATCAGATACTCTAGAGAGCAGACAGCTGAATGTAGCATGCTGTAAGAATGTGAAAAATGGCAGAAGTGATTGGTCTCTCAGTATTATAATAAAAAGATACAATATTGCAACTGGAAAACTATAATAGCTCTGTACTCCTGAAAAAAAAAAGTTTTCTTTGTAATCTTTTTTTCTGCTGTAGGTATCTGGCTCTCCTCTCTCTCTCTCTCTCTCTCTCTCTCTCTCTCTCTCTCTCTCTCTCTCTCTCTCCTCTTTGCCCCCCAAGAGGGATAACTACGAAAGGTGATACTCTTCTGCTTTCCAGCAAGTCATGTTTTTTGCGTGCGTTTTTAAGATCGCCTTTCTGACAACTTGTCCAGACTTCTCTCTCCCCTTAATAATCCATTCATCTCTCTTTTCTCTCCGTCTCTCAGCCAACTTGTCTATCATCTCTCTCTCACTCTCTCTTCCTTCGTCTTTCTCTCCTCGCATGTGACAACTGCAATATTGGCATTATTACCTTTTGATATATCTAATGACGTCGTTTCGTTCCCCCCTCCCTGTCTTCTCGCTGAGTGAGAACCGAATTTCGTTTTTCAAAGGGCGATGGATGTAGGGGGCGCTTCGAGAGGGATTAGGACGGAGTGGTTTTGACTTTGGAGTGAGAGGTGGAGTGAGAGATTTTCGAGTGGGATCGCGAGTGAATGATAGTCAGGAGGGGGGATTCGGGCACAAGGACCGATGACCTACCTGGTAGGAAGTTCGTGGAGCTGGGTCTCAGTGTTGTCGTCTCGATGGCCGTTCATTTTACTTCTGGGGGTTCACCCTTGTGTTTGCTTGCCCTTCTGCCTCTGCTTGTCATTCTGTCTGTCCCTAACCTATCTCGAAACGTCATTGATGAACTTCAAAGAGATTTTTGTAGTGGGTGGACAGTGGGCCAAGGGAAGTTTCAGCATATCTAAAAATGAGTCCGGATCCGGATTTTGGATGTTCAGTTATTCGATATTAGTGGAAGTGTGCCTTCCAGTTTTTAATTACGAAGATATGCAGCTAGACTTGGCTGCCCCAAATCATCATCAGTGTCTGACGGAAAAATGTGCCTAAATGACTAGGTAAGTTTTAAAAAAAAAACGGCCTATTATGGGGTGCCTAAGCATTGCAGGATGGTGTAAAGAACTGATGTAATTACAAGACTCACAAGATTCTCATTGGAGCCGACTGGGAGAAGTGATTATGGCTATTGAAGCTGTGTTTACTGGTTTCGGATTAAAGCAGAAATAAAATTCATTGTAAGGAAGTAATCTCTCTCTCTCTCTCTCTCTCTCTCTCTCTCTCTCTCTCTCTCTCTCTCTCTCTCTCTCTCTCTATTATCGTTTTGTCTTGTTTCTTCTTCTCTGTGATGTGTTCAGTGCAGACAGTATATCGAAATGTGCTCGCTGTAATGTGTGTAAATATATACATGTATATGTGGGTGTGTGGAAGCGCGCGCGCGCGCGTATGTTTGCGTTTGCGAATAAGTTCACGTCGAGGCAGAAACATCTGAGGAAGTCATGAATAATTTTTGTTTCAAAACATTGGATTCTGCTATTGCTACCGAGCACGATAGTTTGCAGATAATGAGCTGGTAAATCGAAAGACCTCAGGTATTTTCCTTCCAAACCCTAGCAAAAGTAGTAACTAAACCGCCCCTTAGTAAAAGAAAGAATCCCATGTGAAACAAGAGGTTGGGAGAAAGGAGAAATCGAAATGAAATATATGAAAATATATGAAGGAAACTTTAGTCGAAATTTCCATGCACCGGCAAGTTTCTCGTCAGATAAAAGTTGCGTCCAAATCGCAAAACTGTCGCCCGAAGCGATAACATGAAAAGGCAAGGATTCTCCCCCCCCGCTCCCTCCCCCCCCAAAAAAAAAACAAGAAAGAAAGAAAATATCGCCGTCTCCCATTGCTTATGGGAACCATCTAAACTCCCCCAAAGAGTTTGTCCCTTTTTCTTCCGGGGGAGGTCGTAAAGGGCGGAAATCCCTATGTTTCATAAAGCAGCCGACGACCCTATAACCGTCGGCCTCTTCATCCTTGGAGAGTAAGGCTGCTGACTCGGAAAGTGGTTTAATTGTCTAAAAATGCTGTTTCTTTGTTTGCTTCCGTCGTTTGCCGTTTAGATCTCGAGAGATTTTTCTTCGAAATTAATATCCAGGTACGAGGCGCCGTTTTTACCGTGTCCGTTCAACGTGAACTGAGGCTCTGTATGTACCCGTGTTTGTTTGTTTTTTATATATCTTCCAATGTGTGTGCCTCCGCAAAATCTTTGAAAAATTTTATAATGGATTTTAGTCAAATGCTGTGGAGTGGGGTTTGAGGCGGGGGAGCTAGGGGCCAAAGAAGTAGTGTCCAGATTTCTACTTGGGTCCGGATCCAGGATACATTTTGGTTTTGGTGACAGGACAGTGGAAAGATTAATTCAAAGATTTTTATAAAATTTTGTAGGGGGTTTGCTCTGTGGTGTGCGGAGGTATTGATTAGATTTTGACGTAGATCTGATTCCAGATGTAGATCGTTTTATGTTTATATATATATATATATATATATATATATATATATATATATATATATATATATATATATATATATATACAGTACATATATAAATAAATTTCAACTCACGTCGGGATCAATTACAGGTCTCTCAGGTGAGTCAGAAATTTATTTCTGTTCACATAATGATTGTGTGTTGATGATTTCTATATATACTATATATATATATTATATATATATATATATATATATATATATATATTATATATACCATATATACTTATATGTGTGTATGTATAAATACACATGTATATATATATATATATATATATATATATACTATATATATATACCATATCTATATATATATAATATATATTATATACTTACATATATATATGTGTATACATAAAAAAAAAAAAAAAAATATATATATATATATATATATATATATATATATATATATATATGTATGTTTGTATATACATGTATATATGTGTGTATATATATCTACTCTACAGGAAATAAAGCGATAAACAGAAATTGTATTAACGGAAGAGTATTGTCAATTTAGTTAAGGAAGAAATTGTGCATTAAATGTTAGTTGTGACACAGTTGTTAGAGAAGTTTAATAAGTAAAAAAACATACTAAACTTAACTTAATTGGACTTAGAGAACGCTTACGATAGAAATTATAATGAGATGAGATGTTGAGTGTGCCGAAGAATTATGGTGCAAATGACATCCTATTACGAGTAATTATGAGAAGCTTCTGTGCTGAAGTGAAGATTCAGCCAATTATCTACAATGGTTAGGAACTTGTTTGGTACAAAGGTAGGCCTCACACAACGGTGTTCAATCTGGTTGAAGTGATGAGATGAATCGGCGAAAGGACAGAAAAGTAGGCGTTTAGTTGTGGAATGAAAGAAATAAGTTAACTGTGAATTTGGGTTAATTTTAGTTTTCTGTAAAAGAAAACTATTGTGTCTGTCCGTCCGCACTTTATTCTGTCCGCCTTCAGATCTGAAAAACTACTGAGGTTAGAGGGATGCAAATTGGTATTTTGATCATCCACCCCCAATCATCAGACATGCCAAATTATAACCCTCTAGCCTCAATAGTTTTTATTTTATTTAAGGTTAAAATTTCCGTAATCATGCATCTGGCAACGATATAGGAAAGGCCACCACCGGCCCGCGGTTAAAGTTTCATGGGCCGCGGCTCATACAGCATTATACCAAGACCACCTAAAAATAGTCATTTCCAGTGGCCTTGATTATACGCTGTAGCGGCTGTACAGAAAAATCGATTGTGCCAAAGAAACTTCGGCGCATTTTTTACTTGCTATTTGCTGATGACACAGTGCTGATTGATAATACCGGCACTGCAGAGACGTGAGGATGATTTTACATTCAGTCACGATCATCACAGTATACATTCTACATCCAGTCAATAACGGTGATATGTTCTGGTGACTCCTTGACCTGATTATACTTCTGGAAACTGAGACTGCCTTGCTTGTTTTTAATTCTTGAGTTTTTTTTTTTTTTTTTTTTGTAATCCTGATGCCGGAGAGGCAATGGGAACGGCAGATAAAAAATGGAATGGAAATTCAAAAGTAAACGATAGATAGGATGCTTAAACACCAGAAGATTATTAGAATCGGGAAATACCGAAGCAGAAAGGAGTTCCAAAGATTGTCGGGAGAGGAAAGTGAAGTCATTGAACTGTGTAATCGGAAGGTTGCCGATTTCTGCGGAGTGAATGAGAACTCCAGCTTCCATTTTGTGCTTTGTTTAACCTGTTTCTGTCTTTCTTTTGGTATTTGTTTCTTATTATGCTGAGTTCTTCTTTATTATCTCTTATTCATTTTTTTCTGTTAACATTTCTCTCCCTCCGTTCCTGTATCCATTCTGTATCAGGCTGAGTTTTACCTTATCATCCTTCTCGTATTCTCTTCCGCAGTGTTCTAAACATCTCCATCTCTTCCCTCCGGTGTCAATTCTCCGCCCATAATTAGGACCCTCCACATCTTGAGTCGGCTGCGGGAGCTGGGAGCTAGAACGAGGGAACCCCGTCGTTAGGCGAGGTCCTTGTAGTCACAGCCTACTCGTGCCTGTAGGGGCCCTCAGTCTCCTTACCCGTTTAGGCAGCTCCCCAAATTGGTGGCTTTCATGTACGCCGCCGTGGAAAATCGACTTTGGCTTTTGTTAACCACGACTAACAAGGAAAGGGAAGCGTCTCAGACGACTCTGCTGCCTCCGAGGCTATAGAGTTTAGGGAAGTGTGCAGCATCAAGAACAGCCTGCAGCTTCTCTCGTTGCACAGCATCCTCGGTTCATGACCTGGTGAGCACGTTGTTCACGGCATCTGGATGTTTTTGAGTTGCATTGAAGATCGTGGTCTCCTCTTTATTAAGCGTCCATTGTTATCACTCGTGATAATGATGGTGATGATAATTCTGTTGGGAGGAGAATCAACACTGTAGAGTATGATTATCCATAACCTTAGAGTTTAGAGGATTACGGGTATTATTATAAATAAAGAAATCCGTACACAGGAGAGGGGAGCTCAACCGTGTTCATACGCTATAATGAGAAGGTAAGTGTGATGGCTGGTTTTGCAACCACTCAATACTCAGTCTCAAAATGTGCTAATAGTGTTCAAATCACAGTTACTAAGTCCACAATAGGTGGAATAGTACTAAAAAAAAGATGTGCAAAAATCAATTCAGGGGGGTAAACAAAACACCAAGAAAAAACTTAATTTAATACATAAATAACCAGATACAGTTACACCTGAACCTCACAAATACACCAAATAAATGAATAACTAACACCCTTAATTATTTAATAACAATAAACAATAAACAGGTAAACAATTAAAACGTGTTCATACGCTATAATGAGAACATAAGGGCATATTGTCAAAGATCATAGTATGCCTTCATACGTGAGGGACGTCATTAAACTAACCTTCGCCAGATGAACGGTAATAAACAGAAGACTTAGTACGCTTGAGAAGTTAAGGCAGTGAACACAATTAGTTGGCCTTCTGTTTTCGTAAACATGTTTGTGGGGATATATAAACTTCTTTTTTTTTAGTCATTGGCCTTTTCCTTTAAGAAGGGCTGCCTCGAGGCGCGACACGTCCGTTTCCGGGCTTGGCTTAATGTTAAAACAAAGTGTTTGCTTGCCTCAGTGCACTTTCACTTTTCCTCGACCCAGGGAAGAAGCATAATATTCGGCGCCTAAAAGTATCTTTCTTTCGCCATGGATCTGTCAGTGTTTTGTGCTGTCATTGCTCTGACGGTATCTGCTCGGATATTATCAACTGCTGTGAACAGCAAGCAGTTGATAATCCTGAGTTTTTACCTGTATAAATGCTGACTTCATACAATGGTGTTCAAACAAGGAGACTTATCGAACGAGAAGTCTTCAGTACATATGTTGCAGCTAACTACATATACAGTTATATGTATGTATATATATGTATATATATATATATATATATATATATATATATAACAATATGTATGTATGTATATATATACATATATATATATATATATATATACATATATATTTAATATGTATATGTTTATATATATATTTATATATTATATAAATACACACATATATATATATATATATATATATATATATATATCTATATATATATAAATATATATATACAAGTATATGTATATATATATATATATATATATATATATATATATATATATATATATATATATATATAGTGTGTGTATACATATGTCTTTGCACATGAAGGTAAAACTGCACATCAATTCTTTTTCTCATTTAATATCGCGGCCTTTGTCATCACTGATCTGATAGAAAAGGAATGCAAAAATAGCGCTTCCTTTTTAGTAGAGGAGCGCCTCGGGTGATTCATGCTGCCTTCCTGTTTCCTGAAAAAAGAAAATATTTCTGAAAATTTTTCGTCCCTTTTTTTTTTTGCATCGTGTCCAGAGGATTGTTTTACGCACCAGATAACTTTTACAATCCAGTTCCTTCTCCCGTATTATTTTCCGTGGTTCCTCTTGTGCTTATTTCTACGAAGTTTTCTTTTTTGCGCTTAAATTACTTTAGCAATTTCGAATGTTATAAAAGTGATTCAGTCTTAAATTAATTTTATTATCAGGTTAAACCAGAATCAATTTAGTGAGCACATACATCCGCCACTGCAGAAACAAATATTTTAGACC
>NC_089757.1:28515764-28548264 GCF_040412425.1 Macrobrachium rosenbergii | reverse complement strand
TGTTGTTATTTTTCCCCGCCATTCCTTTCCATTTTCATCGTATCCATTCTCTTCTTTTTCTCTTTCTTTTATTTTCTTTCATATTTTCCTCTCTTGATGATTATCCTATTAATTTTTTCCCTTTTACGTGTTCGTTATCATTGGCCTTGCTTTTTCCCTTGCTTTAATTTTTTATTCCTTTTTTTATTATCTTTATCTCCTCTCCATTTACTAGCCCTTTTTCATCCGTTCAGTCTCCCTTTTCTACTTTACATTATTTCCTCTTGTTTTTTTTGGGGGGGGGCCAATTTCGTATTGTTATTTTCCTCTTTTTTTTTTTTTTAATCGTCCTTGTCCTTTCACTCAACGCTGACCCCGGAGCCTCGTGTATCCATCAAGCCGTGATTTTTTCACCCCAATAAGATTTCCTGGCATCATCCGAAAGTCATGTGTTTTACTATAATGGAATTTCCTGTCTCCATTCTTCTGCTGTCACCTTATCGTGTTTCTCTTTCGTCTTCGCTCTGCTTCTTTCCTTTTTTTCCCTTCTCTTGAGATGAATGACTCCATTTCCCGCGTCCTCTGCCTTTTGCATTTTTCGTCGTGGTGGCCTTGTGCAGCTCTTGTCTCCAGCCATTTTTACCTCCAATTATTTCTTTCTTTTTTTTTTGTCACAAAATATCTCAATCGGCCGTTAATGGATTTCGATGGAATTTTATGGAAGGATGGCGCCCATTGACAAGGGAAGAGTCGATTTCATATCGAAGTGGGTCCGTTCGCGGATCCAGGATTATTTTTTTTTTTGGGGGTGGGGGGGGCGCTTCATTTCTTTTCATAAGGTGCTGTGGGTCGTTTGGCGGTAATACCCGCTCTCTGAGTTATTATTTTTTCCCTTCTTATTCTACTCCCACTTCTTACTCTCTTCGTCTTAGCTTTCTGTTTTTTCGAAAGTTGCGTTTGTCTCCTTTCAATACAAGCGTCCTGGTTTACGTGTTGAGTTATCCATTACTGTACGCAATGATTTCTAAGTATAAGCAGGAGTAATGAGACCATATTTCCGTCAGAGTTAATCATAAAATATCTTGTATTCGCGTCCGAATATGGTTCCATCTCAAATTTCAATCAACTGTTCCTGGCCCATAGGCCACTCAATTAAATTTGGGTTGAATTCATTGAAAACCTTTTTGATATTTTCTGGAGTGACAGGCACAGGTGAAGACTGATGGCCGGCTAAGTTTGACGGAAATATGTGTACTGTACTCAGTGGTAATACGACAGATAATGTTTGAAATATATTCCGATGACGTCATGACGTCTTTTGTAACCCAAACATCAAAACATTTCTCTCTCTCTCTCTCTCTCTCTCTCTCTCTCTCTCTCTCTCTCTCTCTCTCTCTCTCTCTCTCTCTCTCTCTCTCTCTCAAAGTAGTGTGTGTGATCTTTTATTAAATTTGCATATCATTCTTGCCGACGACGCTCCCCGTGTTTTCTTTGTGCCTTTTTTAGGTACCTTTCTGTTTGTGGACCTTGTAATAAATGGACGCTCTTGGTTTTCTTGCATGTTTCTGTACTGTGATGCTTTTCGTATTTTGCTGCATGCTTTGATAATCATATATATGTATATACATATATTTTGAGTATATATATATATATATATATATATATATATATATATATATATATATATATATATATATATATATATATATCAACTCACCCATAAATAAACATGAATATCAGAATAAAATCCTCTAGCATATGGTGAATATATATATATATATATATATATATATATATATATATATATATATATATATATATATACATCTGTACATATGTACACGTATGTGTATGTATATAGATATATACACATATATGCATGTGTATGTGTCGTATTTACAGTATATTCTCTTCACGTGTTTTCTGTGATTATATCGCATATTTAAGTACACTTGCGTGTTTTGTCGCTATTTGTGGAGCTTGCATATGTTTTGACGTGTGCGTGCAGTGAATACCTAATTCGGTCTTGAAATTTAAACTAAGAGTGAATCTTACCCCTTAAAATATTGAGATCTTAAATTTAACCTCAAGTTCATCCGTTGCTATTCAGTTTATTCTGGTGACTAATGAAACCACTGAATTATTTGTTCATTAACTGAATTCTAACTTAATATTATTGGTTGAAAGCTAGAATTGAATAATTTTCCATATGGAGATGATGTAGATAAACATCAGTGGAAAGTGAGAAAAAGTTTGTGTGGGAAAGAGGTACTGAAGAGATGGAATTGAAGAGAGAGAGAGAGAAAGTAGAAGTAGAAGCTAAAATAAACGTGAGTGTATGCCTGTCAGAGAGAAGGGAGTAGGTGTCAGAGAGAAGAGGGGATTGGAGTGAGGAAAATAGGGAAAACGAGAGAGAGAGAGAGAGAGAGAGGATCGTGGTGACCACAGGCAGATTGAGGGAAGGATGATGGAGACGGTGAAAAGAGAGAGAGAGAGAGCACTCCTTCTGTGTTCATTCTTTTGAAAAGTAATTCTTAGCAGTCCAACTGATGCGAAATAACTCGCCATCATTATGCGTCGAAGAACGGTTTTCCATCGAGGAATAACGCAAATGGAATGCCTAAAGTTCCCACGAGGAAACAGAATGAAACCTTCAAGGTAAAGCCTTCCGTGGAGCACGAGCTGTGACGGACTCTTGTTTATAGAGTTTCTCATCCCATAATAGAGTTCCGGTTTGTGTGTGTGTGTGTGTGTGTATGTTCGTATACGTCTGCTGGTGAAATGAAAGTAGAAACGGGCTGTGGAAATTGCGGGCAAAACCTCCAGGGAATATTTTAAAGGCTTAGTCTATTCATCACAGTGCTTTGTTGAAACCTGTCAGATGAAGGGCGTGCAGTGGAGATGGAAAGGGGTAAGCCAGTGTTGAAGTATAGTGGAAAATGTTGTTCACACTCCTTATCTTGAAAGGAAACAGGCAAAGAGAGAGAGAGGAGAAAAATTAAGAGCTAGTTTCTTGCGCGGTCATGGTATATCTTAATGGGCGTTTTAAAAATGTGTACACATGAGCAGGCCCTAGATTGCTTTGTTTAGCATAAAGTGTTTTTTTTTTCCATTATCAGCTTTATTTCTGGCAGTGCGTTATATTATTAACGAAGTAATATTTCCAAGCATTAAAAGAGAGAAAATGTAACAAAGTAATAATTCCAGTTAAACATAATCGCTAATTCTAACAACGCTGAACTTTGGTTGACGTAACTGCATATTAATAAGAACAGAAAGGAAAAAATACTGAGTTTTTTCCCTAATGGATTTTTCCCGGTAAACGACGCTAGGAATTGTTTATAGCACTGATGAGTACAAGAATCCAAGGGATTACAGTTTGGAGGAAATGTCAGGGTTTAGTCAGAGGCAAGTTGAAGGACGTCCTTAATGCCCTCATCATGCCCGCTTCAAAATAAAAGAAAAAAGGATAAGGTGTGTATTTTAACATACGCACCACGTATGCAAATAAACTTAGTAGAAACATGATTATACAGTAAAGTTCATATATCTACGCATATAGAGTCTACAGGCCACTTTTTACCAGATTCGTCTGTAACTGGAATAACCATAGGTCCCTCTTAACTTCTCGAATTCTTCATACACTTTGGATACGCTTGTCACTACAAAGCCTTAGATCCAAATGAAAGAATATGAAGTAATTCTGATCTCCGTAGCAGGATTCGAACCCGCATCCAAAGTATCAGAACGAGGTCGCGTTTCCTACCTGACCTCGAGCAGGAATTCGAGAAGTTAAGAGGGCATTGTGGTTAGTGCAATTACAAATATTTACGTATTCATCAGAATTATTCCACGGCTACAGTTTTCACTGAATCTCCTCATCGTTTTAGTGATAAATACGCTTCCAGTTCTCAGACTAATTCCTTTCTGTGTAGTTCTCTCATTTCTGAAATGACAAATGGAGACGGAAATAGGGGTGCCAGAGCCACTCGTTCATACTCGTCTGAGAGAACTCCAGGGAAAGGAATTAGTCCTCAAAATAATTCCTTTCTCTGAAGTTCTCTCAAATTAGTTTCATACGAGGCCACAGCCACTCGTATGAAATTCGTCTGAGAGAACTCCAGAGAAAAGAATTAGTCTCTGGCCCTCGTATGAAAATCGTCTGGGAGAACTCCAGAGAAAGGAATTAGTTTCTGACCCTCGTATGAAACTCGTCTGAGAGAACTCCAGAGAAAGGAATTAGTTTCTGGCCCTCGTATGAAACCCGTCTGAGAGAACTCCAGAGAAAGGAATTAGTTTCTGGCCCTCGTATGAAACCCGTCTGAGAGAACTCCAGAGAAAGGAATTAGTTTCTGGCCCTCGTATGAAACCCGTCTGAGAGAACTCCAGAGAAAGGAATTAGTTTCTGGTCCTCGTATGAAACCCGTCTGAGAGAACTCCAGAAAAAGGAATTAGTTTCTGGCCCTCGTATGAAACTCGTCTGAGAGAACTCCAGAGGAAGGAATTAGTTTCTGGCCCTCGTATGAAACCTGTTTGAGAGAACTCCATAGAAAGGAATTAGTTTCTGGCCCTCGTATGAAACTCGTCTGAGAGAACTCCAGAGAAAGGAATTAACTCTCAAAATACTTTTTCTCAGGAGTTCTCTCAGACGAGTTTCATACGAGTGACTCTGGCATTCCTATTTCTGAAATGACAAATGGAGACGGAATTGACTACGAAGTCATGTTTATTTCCTATATTTTCAAATTCAGTCCGACAGTTCTTTATAGAGCTTGCTCTTTTGACTTCCAGTATTTTTTGGGAGTTGGGGCGGGGCTGGGGAGGTTGTTTTTCATACTAAATGTTGTTCTTCCTCTTGTGCTATAGCCACTTTGACTCAATTTATTCCCCCTTTCTTTTGAAAAGATCATCCATGACGCTCGACGCCGCTGTTTATTCCATCCCCTGTCGTTGTCGATTATAATAATGACCGTTGTTTATTGGTTCTCTTTTTTTTTAGTTTTTGTCAAATTTCATCTATTTTTATTTTTGGGTCGTTTTGTTCATTCTAATTTTGTGTTTTGTCTGTGTTACTGAAGTTTGTTCATTCCACTCCTTGCAGCTGTAGTTCTCGGTGTCAATATTTGTACGTTCCACTTCCGGCATTTGTGGGCTTTGATGCTGAAGTTTATTCGTTCTGCTTTTGGTCTTTGCTCGAATGCCCAGTTAATTCCATCCCTTGTTCAGTCTTTGACTTTTCCCTCTTTTTATGACCTTTACAAGGTCATTATAGGAATATGCTCTTGTTTCTTTGTATTTGTGATTGGCTCCCAATACTTGAGTTGATCTTTGTATATATTTTTAATTCGTAGTACCAGTATGTTTGCGTATATTCGGCCTTCATGTTTTTCATTCCACTTCCGTTAAATCGTTCTTCAGTCGTCTTGTTTTCGATGCTCCATGATGCGTTGCGTGGTTTTGTTTTCATCAATGTCGAATATTGAAATATATAACTTTCTAAATTCTGGTTTGGTTCTTCAACATTTCCGTCGAAACTTCGTTTCACATTCTGCCACTGCAAGTTTTGCGCTACAAGTTTTCTTTCCTACCAACAATTTGAGCGTAGACTTTTTTAAAGGTATAGCTTTATTCTTTCTTACATAGTAGATCCTCAGATTTTTCACTCCATATTGTTACGCCAGTCGTACTTCTTTGAATTTTTTGTTTAATTTGCGGTATTTTTAGAAAGATCTCTTATCGGTAATGTCTAATCCGCTTACGTGTTCTTTGCTGTAGTGGTAAGTGCCCCAGCTTCTGGACGGTAGTTTTATATATACAGTATATATATATATATATATATATATATATATATATATATATATATATATATATATATATATATATATATATATGTATATATATATATATATATATATATATATATATATATATATATATATATATATATATTATATATATATATATATATATATATATATATATATATATATATATATATATATTAACCCATGGTCACTTATGCAGTTGTTCTGTGCATTCATACAATTAACAGCTCATTTAAGCATGATGGTATCTATCGGAGATTCTTCTCATCCGGTGGCCGATTTTACCGCTACCGGGCGATGAGGACAGACAGTCCTTGGAACCTTGTGCCTATATTTGAATAAAATCTCCGTAGATACCATCCTGTTTAAATGAGGTCCTGTTTTATATGTATGTATGTATGTATGTATGTATGTATGTATGTATGTATGTATGTATGTATATATATATATATATATATATATATATATATATATATATATATATATATATATATATCCATAAATGTTAGAGTTTTGATATTCCAGAAGAATACGACAAAGATTAATAGTCATATTCTCGGCTCGGACACTGATAGAATATTGATTCCTTAGAATTTGTTGAATTCTCTCTCTCTCTCTCTCTCTCTCTCTCTCTCTCTCTCTCTCTCTCTCTCTCTCTCTCTCTCTCTCTTAGCAGAGACTGCGACACCACTAGCACAAAAGGAAAAAGGTTAGTCGTTGGGGTTGCCTGAAAGACGTGTTGATGGATACTGGGGACTTTTTGCGAATATTTGCATCTTTCTGGTGGTCAGATGATGAAGATGGATGGAGATGTTATCCAAGAAGAAACGGGCAAGGAGGATTTTGGAGATGGGGAAGAATCGGGCGAACATTAAGGGCAAAGGAATAAGCGTTGAGTGGCAGTTTTCAAAAGTTTCGTTGTAGAAAACGGGATAGATCTAATTATTGGGGATACTGTGAAGGGACAAAGGTTTCTTCATACTGTCTAATATAAGCTCATACCGTATGAACGAAGATTAAACATGCACTATAAAGAGATGCACGTTTTTTCCTCTATAATTGTGAGTAACAGTATGAATGGAGACTAAGTATTTACGAAACAAGGAATAGCTGATTCACCCTTAAAATGAATCTAGGTCCTTAAATGGATCCTCCATTTTCTGTTTCTTTTTTATTTCGGTGGAGATACACGCTCTTCAATAGCTATCTAGTTCTGTTTGGCTGTTTTAGATGTCAAAAAGTTTAGGAATGTCCTGTCTTTTAAATATTTTCATTTTAAACAGTGATAATAAAAAGTACACAAAATAAATATATTGTGGGAATTTCTTAACGAAAAATCATGCTTAGGTTTTCATTTGAACATAAAGAATGTAAGTATTAGACTGCCCTTTAAGTGTTAGTGAGTTGGACGAACGGACATTAAAATGAATTTAGTTATAATGATTATAGTTATATATTTTAATGAGGATGCTGGGATACATTGAAAGACTATGACATTGAATTTATAACACATAATGCCATTAAGCATTGTACTTTTAGGGTAACTGTTGTATCATGCTGAAGCCAACGGAAAAGAATGGAAAAGGAAAAAATATGAAATCCTGATATCCTAGAAAAAGAATAAAGATCATAGGATTCAGGAGAAAGTCAAATACGGAAATAGAAAAGCAAGGAAGAGAAATAGTCACCAAAGATATTGACGTCCACAGTGTAAATAAGTTAAGGTGATGTTTGGTGACTGACGAAGGTAACCAGATCACTGGAAAAGAAGAGCGATTTCCTAAAAAAAACATAATCGGAGCTACGGCCGGACTAATTGTCTCAGGAAAGAGACTAGGGATGGGTTGTGAGGTTGGAGGATTGTAGGGGAAGGGAGGAGTTTCATCTTTCGACGGAAGGAAAAAGAGATAGGCGGAATAAAGAATGAGAAAAAGGAAGATGAATCGTAAATGGGAAAAATAATTAAGTATTGCGAAAAGAGACGATTGAGCAATATTGCGTCAGTTAACTTAATATTCAAAGCGCCTAATCTTCTAGAAGCAGATATAGCAAGTTGAGTAATGCCATCTCATCAAGGTATTACTGAAATAGTATGAACACTCAAGGTTTTGATAAAAGACAACTGTCATTTGGGTCAACATGAATAAGACCTGTTAGGAGGAAGAAAAAATATGTGGAAAGTGTGCAGAATTAAAGCCTTTGAACTGCTGATGACATGACCCCTTTTCAGATAAGTTCTTAAGATTAAAGAATTGAGTTCGAGTGACAGAGAAACAAGTAAAAAATGCGTCAGTTTCTTCGACGCAACCGAGTTTTCTGTACATCGTATAATCAAGTCAACCGAGAATAGATGGTCTCGGTATAATGCTGTATGAGCCGCGACCCATGAAACTTTAACCGCGGCCCGGTGGTGGCCTTGCCTATATCGTTGCCAGAGGCACGATAATGGCTAACTTTAATCTTAAATAAAATCAAAACTACTGAGGTTAGAGGGCTGCAATTTGGTATGTTTGATGATCGGAGGGTGGATGATCAATGTACCAATTTGCAGCTCTCTAGCCTCAGTAGTTTTTAAGATCTGAAGGCGGACAGAAAAAGTGAGGACAGAAAAAAGTGCGGAAGGGCAGACAAAGCCGGCACAATAGTTTTCTTTTCAGAAAACTAAAGCTAGGTGAAGAAAGAAGAGTTATAATGATTCTCATTTCCAATTAAAATATGAATAGTGGAAGGTCAATGATGATTAGAAAAAAAAAAAAAGAAACAACTCCAAGGAACATCTGTAGATATTTAGAAGATAGCAGCTGTTGTACTGCAGATGTTGACAATAGCAGCTATACAGTACATAAAAAACCAGGAAATTAGTTTAAGTAACATAGGAATGAATCCATAAGCTGGAGTTGGCTTACAATTCTATATGCAAAGCTCGTCAAGTGCCTTCAAGTTCAAGAACAAGGACAAAAATTAACTCATGCCCCAAAGAAAAGATAAAAAACTGTATCATCAAGATTAAAAAAGGTCCACAGTGGACGTCGACTTACAAAAAGCCATGCTGGTGGTGCGAGAGAAGAGAGTTGAATTCAAATTGTTTGAGAAATTAAGTAAGGTTTCTGTTGCCCAAATGACAGTTGAATTTTAAGGAACAGATTAATATTTGGAAGAAGTATAATGGTTATCTTTCTTCTGGCAAATTTTCATATCTAGGGGTGATTAACAAGGAGTCGACAAAGGAATTAAAGCCTAACAACCAGTCCAGCAAATTTTCTCTATTATGCTGAAATATCTTGCCGGCCAGGCGTTTTGCATAAAAGGGAGAGCCTATACCTTTGGTGCAAAGAATATAATGGATGGTATAAATTTAGAAAAGGGCGAAGTGGCAGGATCAGAGGCACTGGATTTTCTGAGAAGAATTCCCAGAGGTAATAATTATTAGTTGTGGATTTAAAAGAGGATAGAATGGCAGTAAGAAAAGATACTAGGAATGACGGATATACTCGAGTGGAGTAGGAACACGAGCGGTCAAGCCACAAGATTGGACGTGTTCTGCAGTAACTCAGTTACGACGATAGATTATCATAGGGTGTTGTGAGCTCCTAGTTATGAATAGTAAACCTACAGTCACCCCAAGGGAAATCAAGAATTGTTCATGTTAGTCCTCTAGGAACTATAAGAGGATCATAGAAAGTATGATGTAGGGGCGAGAAAAAGGAGAAACAGGTAAGGGGATGGAAAACTCAGCAAATGAAAATATTTTTTTGGAAATAAAGAGGGACCTAAGGTAAAGCAAAGATAATGTACAGTATATGACAAGTATTTTTGTGATGATCATGAACATGAGGTAGGCGGTAAATAATTTGTTGCATGTCATTTGTAGCAAAAATGTGTGGACTTCATTTCCTCCCACATCAGTGTGAATAGAGGAAACCCTTCATTGCGGTACACGTTGAAATATTTTATATAAAGAAGTTCAGTCTGTGGATGAGAATGTAACAAACACTTGGAAGTAAGAGAGATAATGATAGATACAGTTATAAAGATTTTGGTGAGAAGTAGCAAATGTACAGAATAAGAGAGATAAAGATAGATACAGCTATAAAGATTTTGGTGAGAAGTAGCAAATGTACAGAATAAGAGAGATAATGATAGATACAGTTATAAAGATTTTGGTGAAAAGTAGCAAATGTACAGAATAAGAGAGATAATGATAAATACAGTTATAAAGATTTTGGTGAGAAGTAGCAAATGTACAGAATAACAGACAGACATCGAAAGAAACATTTTGAACCTAATGGTATAAGGAATAGTTCTGTTACGTTAATGTTAGTCAAAGGTGTACAGCTTCTAAAGTAAGCCATGGCTTCACTTAATAGAGGAAAGTATAAGCCTACGTTGTAGTTGGAACTGAGAAAAGGGTCAGAGGCGCCACTGTTCTGTCCGACAGAAGAGTTTCGGAAAAGACTGGTGATGGTAGAGGCTAGGTCAAGTTTTTTCACGTGTGAAAATACTCTGTATGTAGTGAGATATATATATATATATATATATATATATATATATATATATATATATATATATATATATATATATATATATATATATGTATATATGTATATATATGTAATATATGTATATATATATATGTGTATATATATACCAGGTATATTCTGTGATTCTTAACAATCTTTGATGCTAGATTCAGGAGGCTATGTGTTCAAGAGATATCATCACAAGTACCAAGACTAAAAAAGATCAATAAATTATGAATATAGTAGAGGTTGTGGTCATTGTGTCATATGCACGGGGGCAGAGGAAAATCATACGAAACTAAGAATAGATTATTCGGCAGTAGGGGTAGGCATGAAAACGTGTTCCTTGACTCTGGAGAATCAGACAAAACACTGTACTGGTTAATCTTAGACGAAACCTTGTAATACTAGTAAGACTTCCGTCATAAAACTAAACAGATATTTAGATCTCTTCGCAAAAGTAAATTGTAATAACCTGGCTGATAGTGATTATAGTACTTTTAACCAACAGTAGCATCTCTCCCTGATCATAGTAGTCATTAGTCCCTCTCCATTAATTGGAGTAACGTTGCCATCACCTTTAGTAATTATCATAATCTCCTCTCAGACCCTTCACCTAATAAGGCAGTTAAATGTAATAACTTTATCTGTAATTAGGTTATTATAGAAATAAGACACAGTTTCATAATTAATCTCAGTAGACCGATTTTAGTTCATTAAGGGTTTTATCAGGTAGTCTACCGTTATCATATTGTGTGTATGTGTGAGTCTGCATTCGTGTGTGTGTGTGTGTATTGCATTTGTGGGGTGATCGATGTCGTATATTTGTTTTCATTCAAAACGGAGTTCATTACGAATTTATCTCTTGTAGTAGTGACGAATCGAAACTGTGCATATTGACAGTCTCTCGGCCGTTATTGTTACTTTTACTTTTAAAATATCTCCAGTGCCATCTGCCTCTTCTTACATGCGTCAGAATTTTTACATAGATACTAGATACCCAGGATATTGATTTTTTTTTTTTTTTTTTTATAAGGATCTGGTGCAAAACTCGGATTTTTGTCAATGCTCGAGGTTTGACATTTATCCTTCTCGAGTCTCTGTTCAGGTACAGCCTTTCTCATGTGAGGTCTCCCTTTATTGTTTGTTATGCAAACGTAAACCTAAAGGACACCGAAGCGAGATTGGTTTGGATTTGAAAGATGAAAGAAAAATGACATGTCAGTGAACAAATAAACTGGCAGGACATTGACAAGAGATCAAAGACATCAGAGAACACAAAACATTTAAACTCAAGGGATAAAAGCAATAAAGCAGTTTCAATAATACACTGAACCTCGTTATCCTCACGCAGCAGCTGTAGGAAAGCGAAGCCAGGCGTTTGGGTCACACTGTCAAGGAAGAAGTCAAGTCTCAGAATCAAGGAGCTATCTTAAAATTACTGTCTTTAAAGAGACGCTGTAGTGAGATGTGCAGTATAAAGAAATAAAACCCTAAGTTTCAACCCTATCTGGGAGGCTAGATTAGGTACCCAACCTTATCTAGGAGACTAGGACAGGTGACCCAGCGTTGTCCTAGAGACTAGAACAGGTGACCCAACCTTGTTTAGAAGACTAGGACAGGTGACCCAACCTTGTCTAGGAGACTAGGACTGGTGACCCAACCTTGTCTTGGAAACTAGGACAGGTGACCCAACGTTGTCCTAGAGAATAGAACAGGTGACCCAACCTTGTTTAGAAGACTAGAACAAGTGACTCAACCTTGTTTAGGAGACTATGACTGGTGACCCAACCTTGTCTAGGAGACTAGGACTGGTGACCCAACCTTGTCTTGGAAACTAGGACAGGTGACCCAACGTTGTCCTAGAGAATAGAATAGGTGACCCAACCTTGTTTAGAAGACTAGGACAGGTGACTCAACCTTGTTTAGGAGACTAGGACTGGTGACCCAACCTTGTCTAGAAGACTAGGATTGGTGACCCAACCTTGTCTTAGAGACTAGAACAGGTGACCCGACCTTGTTTAGAAGACTAGGATAGGTGACCCACCCTTGTTTAGAAGACTAGGACAGGTGACCCAACCTCGTTTAGGAGACTAGAACAGGTGACCCAACCTTGTCGAAGAGACTAGGACTGGTGACCCAACCTTGTCTTGGAAACTAGGACAGGTGACCCAACGTTGTCCTAGAGACTAGAACAGGTGACCCAACCTTGTTTAGAAGACTAGGACAGGTGACCCAACCTTGTCTTGGAAACTAGGACAGGTGACCCAACGTTGTCATAGAGACTAGGACAGGTGACCCAGCCTTGTTTAGAAGACTAAGATAGGTGACCCAACCTTGTCTTGGAAACTAGGACAGGTGACCCAACGTTGTCCTAGAGACTAGGACAGGTGACCCAACCTTGTTTAGGAGACTAGGATAGGTGACCCAAACCTTGTCCAGGAGACTAGGACAGGTGACTCAGATTATCTATGCTAAAATTAGTCTGTACAAGATAGAATGATTACCACGCCAGGAAAACGCAGGAGCTCGCATAGAACATAGGTCTTCCGAAAGCACGTCCGCTACCTTACTCATCTTCATCACCTGCCTCAGTTAGAAATACTTGGAAGAATTAAAATCATAGGCCATCAGCTGTAAGTTTGTTTGTGTATATATATATATATATATATATATATATATATATATATATTATAAAAACACGTATATGTATACAGAATATATATATATATATATATATATATATATATATATATATATATATATATATATATACTGTATACATACGTGTTTGGGTATACATGATTGTGCGATAGTTGAATGTGCATAGCAGCTTAAAAAAGATGTAAGAGAGAGTTTCAGTTTTGATGCCATAAGGAGTTCCAAATCCGAAAAGTCAGCTAATTTTTAGGTTTATTAGCCTTTATTCTTCGTGCCCTTTCGCGTCTTTTCCATTAAGTAAATTTCACTGCAGTGAAAGTTCTTAAACGCGCTTCCATTCGGAGAAATGTTGAATAACCCTTTTTCTAGGAATTGAAAAAGTATGGAGAGACTCGTCTTCCGCGTCAAAAGTTCGCAGAACTGTGTTCATTTAGAGTTACCGCTCTTCGATGTATGTTCCTACCAGAAAAAGCTTAGCAGAGGAATAGAGAAAATAAAGATGCCATTTTTTATATTCTCTCTGCTGGAAGTAGGCCAACGACAAATACTGGAATTGTATCGCCAATATATTTTATTGTATCCTTAAATTGATATCAACATTGTATTACCTCAAGGTAGTTCGTGCTGGCTGATGTTCAGCTGTGGAAAATAAGAGTAAATGTATGTTGCAAACAAAGAATGAGACAGAGAGAGAGAGAGAGAGAGAGAGAGAGAGAGAGAGAGAGAGAGAGAGAGAGAGACCCCCTTTTTAACTTATATTGATATAGAGTGCTATGAACCCCGTAGCTGGAATTACACCAAAAAGAGCGAAATTATTTTGTAGCGAAGATCCGCCTCGAGATCCCCAGCTGAATAGTGTATACCAACGGCATCCTTCTAGAGGGAAAGACTGCTCATCACCAGCAATGTTCAAGTAAAAAAAGAAAAACAATAAGCTGATATTCTGTCATAATGGCCCCTTGTAGAAGTTTGAGTCTAAATGAGAGAGAGAGAGAGAGAGAGAGAGAGAGAGAGAGAAGGCTTCGGAGCGGAACGCGGAGGTGGACGAGAACTTTCAAAAGTGTGTTCAAGTTAATTAAAGAGACAAGAGTGCTGTTAAAGGAGCCGATGAAAGGAACTCGTAAAATGGTGCGGCGGCGGCGAGATGAACATTGGCGTGAGAGGGAGAGAGAGTGAGAGAGAGACCAGCAGCGGAGGTTATTGTTAGGTACTGAGGCCGCACAGGCGCTCTCTGGGACGTAAACGCTCGCCGGTATATTTGCATGCAACCTGTTGATTCTGTTTTGCCGGGGACATCTGGATAGTTTACTCAACAAAAGTGCTTTGGCCTTTCTTTCTGGGTATGATAATGTACCTACCCATTAAGTGTGCATTAAAGGCTCTGTTCATGTTACATATACATACATACATACATACATACATACATACATACATACATACATACATTCGTACATACTCATATGTTATATATATTATAAATGTTTACATATATATATATATATATATATATATATATATATATATATATATATATATATATATATACAACACTCTTTTTTCCCTTAGTAGGGTAACGCCAGAAGGTGCCATCCTTTGGGTTTTCAAAAAAATTGTGGGGTGAGTTTGCTACCCCCACATCCTACTTCATGGATGTTTAAAGGGATGTATGCACCGAGGGAGTGGAATTTTCTATTGTTATCGTCATGGTATACTTTTTTTTCTGTTACATATGTGTATGTGCATGTATTCTCTAAGAGTGTGTGACTATACAGTAAACCATATCACTGTTTTACGTTACCTTTACATTGAAAGATTTCAAATATTTCGGGAGAAAATACTTCAAATATTCAGCGGAACAATGAACATACCTCCCGATAGACACTCCTTGGAGTAGGGAAGTCAGCCCTGGAAAGAAATGAAAGCAGTGTTAAATAAAAGATGTAAAAACCCAGAGTGTCCTCCGGCATGTCTAAGGTAGCAGTGGAAACAGAGAATGGAGTACTCCAATGAGTAGACAATACAGAATGACAGATGGAGGTGAATGAAACGCCACTTTGTTTAGCGAGAAAAATTGCCAGTTCTGTCGATAGAAATTTGGAGAAAGGCAACTCGAATACATAAAAACAGCCAGGGACTACACTGTAAGCCTAGAGGGAAGCCATGTTTTACTTGAGAGATAAATAACAGTGGAAGGCACTCCCCATTATTTTAAAGTTGGTTATATCGAATGCGTTCATATTAACATTATAGAACGCAATTTAACGTTATCAGGAGCTGTTTTTATCTTCAATGAAAGCATTTCGATTCAACTTTAATTAGAGCTTTCATACCTCATCGACCACCGAGTAATTGGACCGATTGTTTTTAAACCCAACAGTCTTCTTTGCCGCAGGCTTCATCCGTATCATGCTTGAAGAGGCCTTTCCCCCTTTTCATCTTCCTTTTGGTCTCCTACATCGCTATTCAGTTTCTGTAATGGTTTCTTTTCCTAATTTTCACCCTCACTGAAGAACAGAGTCTTTGGGCTATCCCGTAGGAGTCTAGAAATAGACCCATTGATGTAGTCGACGTGCTTAATAAATCATTCAGTTGAGTTGAAAATGCTGACAGTAGCGTAGGCGGAGGTTATGACTCCACCATTGAAGAAGAGCAGCATTCGCCTCAGATGCAGAGCTTTGAATTCAGTGGCTTAATTGAAGAGGAATATTTCCACGTCCGGTTTGATCTTTTATGAACGTCGTCTTGCAGTGTCGTTGTAGAACTGAACTAGATCCGATGAGAAATGTTTTATCAGTTCCTATAAAACCACAGTCTCCCCTTTCTGCCTTCCTTCGAGGCTGGGCGCTTCTTTTGTGCCTCTCCCTCTTCTGTTTTACATCGAATCAGAGCTTAGATAGGGGCATTAACCTGTCCGCCCAATCGATTTCTACAGTAGGATATTCGACGAATTTCCTTTTGTTTAGAAGATATTTATATGTCAAAACTAAGTGTTATATTCAGACGTTTTGTGTAACCTTTTCAAGACTGGAGGAAAGCATTTGTTTTTGCAGACCTACTCGTACATGTATACGATATAAATTGAATGTATTTAGCTACGTTCTGGTTGTGTTTTAACAGTTACAGAGGTACCCTGTGATATCCATGTGTTTTTAATATGCTATTAAAGTGTGTGCTCATGATAAAACGGGGCCTTATGTTTAATGTTTAGAGAGAGAGAGAGAGAGAGAGAGAGAGAGGCAATGTAAAGGAAGGACGGCAGTACATCTTTAAGCGACCGAGACTCGGACTAGCTCACCTTTCTCTCTCTCTCTCTCTCTCTCTCTCTCTCTCTGCCAAGTTGTCCGTAGTCACGAAATCCATTTAACCACACGATGCTTTAATGTTCTAATGAAAAACCCATCTAATAATATTAGCCGTCCGCTTAGCTTTTGTTTAAAGTGATGTAGGTTACCTTATTCCTTAAACAGAACTGTTAATATTGACTTTTCGCATCTAGGTTACTTTACTGTTTTTCAAGAGTAAGTTTATTATATCTATCTTGGAAGTCCTTCACGATCATTTTAACATCAGTTTCACCCTTTTGCTTCAGCTTAATAACACAGGAATTACTGTACCCGGCAACTTCAGATTGCATGGGGCCGTCCGAACCTCTCCACGGCTTTAGGGGAACGTTCATTTTCGAAATAACTTCACCATCGTTGTTCCACATAATTTTCATCATTATGGCAGGAACTAGGTCTAATACCCACCAATAACATCAGAATTATTGGTGTTTCTGAAATAACGTAGCCATTGAATGTTCGAATATTTTATGTGTTCATGCTCACCTTATCGTTCAGATGCAAGGAACGGAATAATAACGTCAGCGACGAGGTACGTCTTTTATCATGGCGTCAAATTACTGAGCAGGTACTTAAGTTTTAATGGCAGTTTCTGAGAAACATCAAGTTTCCCTTGATTTGGTTTTGTTTTCTTTTGTGTCTTAGCCAAAAGTTGGAGACCAACAGAATTCAGATAAAGTTTCTTGGTTGTGTGATTTCATTCCGATTGTCTGAGTCGGTATTCACCAGAAACAACTAATCGTCTTATGTGTGGTTTATCAGATATAACCAACCGTTTCAGCTTTGACTCGCGACGAATAAAGCGGTGATTTATCAGAAGTAGTCAGCAGTGATTCGCTTTTTTAATAATTAATTATTAGACGCTCCCAATCATCAAAGCTTTGATTCACCAGATAACCAGTCAGTTCTGGTGTGATTCCTCACAGGCAATCAATCATCGTAGGTGTAATTCACCTGGAATCTTTAATTTATTGAGAGTCATTGCAGCTTTCAAGTTCCATCTTTCTTGCCAAAGCCGTTCTATATATGGTATGATATATCAGTTATTATTTAGAGATTGGAATGGGAGCTTTTTTGGTTGTTAGAATGTAACCTTTACACTTTAAAGTGAAGAGTAATCTATTTATTTCAAAGGTATTTTAGATGTATCAGTAATTCACCAATGATGCTTATTCATTGTACGTAAAGTATTGCGAATTTTCAATGCAGAATAGTAATTAATTGACAATTTAAAGTGAAATCCTTCAAATATTAAAATTAATGGACTGAAACTTGCTTAAAACAAATTCATTGAAATAAAATAAAAATTAATTCTGGAATGAGAAAGGGCAGCATATTCATGAATTTGGATGAGACTTTACTCAGGAATTAAATCAAAATTGATGCGTACGATAGTGAATTCATCAGCGAGATTGCGATCTGATTTTGCAATTTGGGAAACTATAAATCGTACATACGGAAATTAAAATAGCCTCCGTTCCTGAGATAAAATGATGGTTACATATTCCGTCACAGAACCAACTCATAAATTACAACAAAATGAAATTTTTTGACTTAGAATATTTTCAGTTTACTAATCATATTGAGACCAGAGAGTGTGCTAAGTTATTCACAGCTCATTCACATCCAATCAGCCCAACGTAAGTGAACTAATTCCGTTGTTAGATTCGCGTCCATCATCATCGTCGTCAGACTCAAAATCAAAGCAGCTCCTCCTGCGCGAGTCCTTTATGTAGATTTCGAGTAGCGTATGGTAATCCGAATCAAATCGGATCATGTTCGAATTATTACCTGATGATATCTCTTTCCTCATCACCACTCTGAAGCCTACCTTTTGTTTTGTTCATCTTTGTTTTTTTATAGTTTCCTCTCTCTCTCTCTCTCTCTCATCATCGTCATCACTCCTGTTAATCCTACCTTTGATTTGCTCATTGTTTTTGTACACTGTAGTTTCCTTCTCTCTCATGTACCTGTTTCCTCGTCACCACTCCTCTGAATCCTACCTTTTGATTTGCTCATTGTTTTCTAGTTTTCCTCTCTCTCTCTCTCTCTCTCTCTCTCTCTCTCTCTCTCTCTCTCTCTCTCCTCACCGCCACTCCTTTAAATCCTACCTTTTGATTTCCTTTTTTTAGTTAGTCTCTCTCTCTCTCTCTCTCTCTCTCTCTCTCTCTCTCTCTCTCATCACCATGCCTCTAAATTCTACCTTTGTTTTGCTCATCTTTGTTTGTATAGTTTTGCGTTCTAATATTAGATCGGTCTCGTCTCGCTATTGAAAATCCCCTAGTATTTAAAATCTGCGATTTCGTCGCGCTCGTCCAGGAACTCCCTTTATAAATCTGGAATTATTATTGAAACGGTTGCGCGAGTTTGTATTCACGACGAAAGGGGATTGCGGAAATTACAGCTTGAAAAAATGAAAAGCCACCCTAGAAACGGGGGACGTGTTGGTTGTTGGATGAGGAGAATATTCTCATTTATTTTCAGGCAGTGCCTCATGATTCAAAATGTGAATATAACAGTCATGAGGGCGCGATTTGACGAACTCTGGTATATGTGTGTTGTGTGTGCGCGCGTATAAGTGTGTGTGTGTGTGTGTAGTTATGATAGTTTTTAATGGATCAGGCTATTCATGAAAATTTTACTCTAGCCAAATTTATCATTGCTTTTCCTATCGAAAAATTGTACCATAAACGAGAACAAATACTTTTGCATTAGGTACAGTGTCTAGGAGATTGAAATCTCTTTAAAACTTGAAACTCCAATTATAGCACTACCGATTTTACCACAAAAAGTGTCACTCTAGGTCTAGTACTAGTGGCATTAATGTTAACCATAATGATCATCATTGTCACTATTACCAGATCTATAAACTCAGCCTAACATACTTCGAATATCTGGACATTCTTCAACAGCATCTCGAAGTACATAGAAATGTTATGTACTTTCGTACAGTAAAACTCACCTTGTAAAGGCAGCTTCTGTAAAGCTTCCCTCGAAAAGAAGACAAGAAGGAAATGAAGCAACTCTTGACAAATAGAAAACACTTTCAGAGCTTCGATTTAGACAATAGAACACATAAAGAAAGCGATTATAGGAGAGATGTAAATCTAGGCTGTTGGCTTATCAGAGATTCTCTCTGCGTGAGCCACTGATGTGTGAATAATTGGCAGCTGCCGTAGTCACTTAGCTGTATATGTCGTTCAGTTAACTCTGTATGTGTCGTTTGTATTTCAAATCTCTCAAAACGGAGCATTAATAGTAGTATCAGGAGGAAGAGGTAAGAGAAATGATAAGAATAGTTAAGTTAAATGTGTGCTTCTATATACATTAAAGCGACTATATGGTGCTGATTACGAACCATTTACACCAAAATGTTGATTATATTGACTACTAAATTCCATAATGTTATGTAAAAGTAAAAAAAAAATGAAAGTATGTTTTCACTTGCCGTAAAAACTAAATGCTCATACAGTTCTTGACGTAAGGATTCATGTGGTCTCCTTCGCAGAAAAACTGATAACCTTAAACATCATTCAGTCATCCCCCATTTCTCTCTCTCTCTCTCTCTCTCTCTCTCTCTCTCTCTCTCTCTCTCTGAGTTTTACGTATCAGTTAGGAAAAGTTTTTTCTTTAAAGAAGACATCCGTGATCAAATTCGGGAGGCGTGTTTCAATTTCACATTTTTGCAGATGAAAATACTCTCTTTTCTGTCACACGTTCGCCCATACTAATTGTTTTACTATAAATAACTGTGAGCGGGCGTTCCCGATGAAAAATTTAAAAAAACAAAAAAATGTGTGTGTTTTTAACTTTTGATATTTCCAACCTGAAGGTCCATTGAAAAAGAAACCCTTCCATGACGACGCAAGAGCCACGAGGGATTACTTGAGAGGGATTGTTTCCACGTCTTCTCTCTCTTTCCTTTTTTCCTCGTCGTCTGAGGTGCAAGGTCTTCTTATACCGTCATTGTAAAGAGAGCTTTAGGTTCAGTTGCCACGAGCGCACGCATACACGCGCACACACATATACACATACATACACATATGTTATATATACATACACATATACGTATATATATATATACATAATATATATGTATGTATATATTCGTTTGTATGTATTTGTGCACATATGATATGCTTCTACTTTTCTTGCAAGGTATGTCTGGATGAGGGAAAGATTCCCAAGGAAAGGGTTGGATGAATGATTGTTCCCTTACACAGTGGTATAGGTGATACAGGATACTTGTATACCAGGGAAGATATTATATCGCAGGATTTTGACTGAGAAGGCAAGAGAGATGACAGAAGGATCGACAAAAGACGGACAGATTACGGTTAGACATGGAAGTGGGTGTGCAGATCAAGTGTTTGTTATGGAATATATATATATATATATATATATATATATATATATATATATATATATATATATATATATATATATATATATATATACACACATACATATATATACCTCGTGGTATGATTAGTAGCACTCTCGTTTACCAGGTGAAAGCTCCTAGGCTAGGCTCTTAGCTACATACAAGTAGATAGGCACACGTCTGTAAAAATTCACTGTAGCTATATTCCCTTATGGTACTATGTGCTTGGCAGCAAGAAACTGTGGAGATTTGCTAATAACCAAATTGTTAATCCTCTTTGACACTACCCCAAGGGATAAAGCCTTACAGAAATTAGTACGTGTATGATTCGAGAAAGTTTCCCTGTTCGATACATGCCTTGTTACATAGAATTCTAGACGAAGGAGAAACTTGATTTCCCTCCTAGAAATGGATGGCTGAGAGTTTAGGGCCGTGTCTACAGAAATTCGGTATCTTATGAATATTAGCATTCTTCCTCTAACTTTCCCGTTTTAATCAAGTTACGACCCGAGTTGGTATCGCGTTGCAGAATCTATTTAGTGAGTTCCAAAATTCTTAAGTCATAAAGAATAACAGCAAAGGAAACTTTCTGTGCGGAAGGATTCCAGGAAAGAGGAACTTCTGTTATTAATTAGAATGTAAGGTTACAAGTTGAGTGTACATGTACACATATCCATGTTGCCTGTATATGTTTGTATACATATTTATACATACATAGAGAGATAGGTAGATAAGGTGAAGCCTACGCCAGTAAAGAATCAATATAAAGAATAACAGAAGGCAAATGTAGGAGGATTTGAAAAGGTAGAGAGAGAGAGAGAGAGAAAACCGTGGCCGCCTTCCGCGGTCATTCATGTAGAGATGAAATATTGCCTTTGTATTTGGTTTTTATTGCGGGTTCAGAAGGCCTGAATAGCTCCAATCCTCTTTTCTCTTTCAGTTTAGATTAATTTTCATATACGAAATCCTATACTCGCGAGTACTGCAATTACGACCTCATCATTCTGGAGTTAGCCTTTATTAGTTTCTGCAGAGTAACCTTAATTCATTTATTTAGAGTTTATACAGGAATATATATTAACTTGAAAGATAAAGTCTTATCTGTGTCTTCCTTCAGTGAAATCATTGAATGTGTAAAGTGAGAATTTCCCATGTTAATGCAAAACCTTGTCTCTGTTTCTTTAAAATATTGTAGGAATGAAATACAACACAGAAGGGACACAGCAGAAGGCAACGTCTGCATTATTCATTAACAAAACTGTCAGTGGCATAACTCAGGGTGAACATTACGCCAACGATTACAGTAAACGAAAAACAATAACATAACAAAAATCAGTCACGTAAAAGGGAATAAGTTAAAGATACATGAAAATTGGTGATTTTACAAAAATATAAAAAAAATAGGAAAGACGAAAGACAACACAACTTGGTAAAAAGAGCATTACAATTCAATACCGCCTTAACATTCTTAAGCACTGGGGTATACAAATTATCATCATAATATTCTTTTAGTCACTTGCAAAATAGCACGATTCGTATCTTATCAAATACATCTCATTTAAACTTGACACTTTTTCCTTTCATTTTTCTGAGCACAGTTAATTGACAACTTTGGACTCCTAACAGTGCAATTAAAACTTACCTAATTAATGACTTCAAACTTCCACTCTGCATTGACTCAAAAACAATTAGGGAACACAGGTAGAAAAAAAAAAACTAAAATTTACTTAGAAAAGGTTACTGATCTGCAGCACCCTCACTGCATAAAATTGATTTTAAATTTGTTCATGTCCGGTGTCGTGATTTATTGTTTAAATTCTGTTAGTCACGATGTTCATAACACGTCTCAACTCCAACATGAACGGTTGAATCTAAAACTCGGTTTTGTTCTTCAGATTTCCTCAATAGCACTCACTGTAGCAAGAGATACAATTGCCAAATGTTCTCCCCATCTATAATTTTACTTTTCCACAACTGGGAAAGGCTAAACTAACCACAAATATTTAAACCTTACGACACACCTGATGTCAATTTAACCGGTACTCTAAGCGATAAAATCACCTAATGTCTGCTAAGGAGCATCACTCTGATTCACAATGAGTGTAGTTACTCTCGAACTGAACTTCGATACCCACCACTTAATATGGGCGGTTGTTTTACATTGCACAATCACTGATTGCCCTTGAGCGAATTAGATCAGTCTCACTGCCACAATTAATTGGAGCAAAAGGAAATGGCGCCACTCCGCGGCATTTCCCTTTACTGAATCTCACATTTAGTATTTCTTAACAGATGTAATTTTACCCCGTTCAGTGCACTTCACAACCCTGCACTTGGATGTTATCATCCGACCTCCCAGATTCAGTTGGCCTTCCGTACCATGTATGTCACTCGGCAGCCTACCCTGCTGTCTAGACCAAAAGACAAAGAATGACCAAACAAAAGTCACACGTTCCAGTCCGGGTCAACTTGTAAACAAATATGCGTAGATGTGCATTTTGGGTAAAGTACAGTGATAGCCTGTCTGCCATCGTATCTACACCAAAACATACAGGTTCGAATTCTTATTGGGGCAGATGTATTTATTATCAACTATAATTTCCGTCTGGTGCAAGTTATTCGTATGGTACAATGAATTCGGTATTAAGTTTACTCTTTGCTCCCAAATATAGCGTCCAAAATTTACTCTTTCCTTTTATTCCATTTTCTATCTAGTAATTGTTCAGCAAACGAAGAATAATCCTCTGACGGAAATTCGAAATCAGAATTTGTAAATTAATGCAGTATCGTAATACTCTGTTTGGTCTGTTCTCTCTCTCTCTCTCTCTCTCTCTCTCTCTCTCTCTCTCTCTCTCTCTCTCTCTCTCTCTCTCTCAGTTATTGCCGTCTATATACATTAAATAACTGGGGTGAGAAGTGAGTAAAGAGCATTTAGATAAATGAAACTTTAAACTTCAAAGATATAAACTTTTTATTTTCATTTTTATTTTAATTTTGTATTCATTTTAGCGATGTAATTATACACAACAGACATATATATATGTGTGTGTGTGTGTGTGTGTGTATGCTTGTGCACTTAATTTGTTTGCTATAAATATTTATGATATGCTGAAATATCCAATGTAATTTTTCCACCACAGACACCGTTTCACACTCATCGTTTTTACCTTTGGTGTGTTATGACAACACAGAAACACTGACAAGCAGAAACAGCAGCGGACGCTGACACAAACACCTATTTCGAAATAACGGCATTTTATTGTTTTAACGTATGCGTTTCATCAGCCTATTAGATTCCATTTGCGTGGGACGAGAAAAATATTGAATCGTGAATTTCGTCAAGTTTTTAAATATATTTTTACCGTCTGCATTCAGAGAAGCTCTTAATACGATGAATATATGTAGAGATAGATGCGTATGTTTGCAATACAGTATATAATGGTGCATCAATATAAATACGTAATATACATTTATTCTCCGCTATTATTCCTTATATAATTTATTTATTGACTATTTTAAAAAGCTATCCAAAAGTCAAAACTTGCTGTGACCCCGAAATTTGTCCAGGACAAACGGACGGTCGAAAATAATATCAGTAAAAGCAGACACTTACGCCGCGTCTTTAAAAAAGAAATAGTTTAGACATCAGGCAATATAATACTCTTTAGATAGGCAGAAAGCTTTTGGTTTTATCTTCTTACATGAAGTGAAATGATACCTTCCTAATTATTGTGAACAGTGCCAGAGTAGCTGTCACAAACACAGTGAATCGTGATCCCTAAAGAGCGCCCCCCCGCCCTGCATCCGCCCTTGTTAGATGGAAAGAGCAAGGTTCATTGCTCGATCTTCCTAAGATTCACCATGTATTATCCCTGTGTTCAGCGCAAGAATCAACAATCGTCATAAAATTCGATTATTGCCTCGAGAGTAAAATAATGATCAGAAAATCCGGATAATTGGATCTTCAGCCATAACTTTCCCAAAGCCTCAGAAATTGCAAGAACAATGGCTCAAGGCTCCCAAAGTTCCCGTGAGAAGGTGGCTTGGGATGACAAAGTTGAGAAATGAGAGATCAATAATGGATCTTATTTTCGAAAGCGATGAGTTGGGAAGTCATGAGACTTCAAGGATATTGTGGAAATGAATTGCAAAATGTGAAGGAAATAACTTGTAAGGTTCAGTCACTGAATGTTCGAATCCTTGTGACAAAAGGCTTCAGCCATGCGCCATTGCATTTACTAGCTTAGCACGAGGACATTAAAACTAGGCGTAAATTCCTCTGAAAAATTCTCTACCAATGAGGGA
Source organism: Macrobrachium rosenbergii (assembly GCF_040412425.1). Classification (NCBI taxonomy): domain Eukaryota; kingdom Metazoa; phylum Arthropoda; class Malacostraca; order Decapoda; family Palaemonidae; genus Macrobrachium; species Macrobrachium rosenbergii. Next base: position 28,523,249 of record NC_089757.1, on the reverse strand, counting down.
GATGTGTGTTATATAATATATACAGTATACGAGTATGTATATGTATATATATATATATATATATATATATATATATGTGTGTGTGTGTGTGTGTGTGTGTGTGTGTGTGTGTATAAATGTATAAATATAAGCTATGGTTTACTTTTTGTTAACAATCAAAATTTCTTAAGCCCATTCAGTCAGAGCAAAATTGCCATCTGTGTGAGAGAGAATATTTGAGCACCTTCTCTCTCTCTCTCTCTCTCTCTCTCTCTCTCTCTCTCTCTCTCTCTCTCTCCATCTTTCAGTTCACACAATATTATATTTCGATGGCCTTTTTCTCTATCGAATATTTTGTATTCACTCAGCAGCACAGGTAGTTGTACCGCCAGTTGAATTATCCAGTCAGTCATTCACTCTGTCTGCTCTGGGTCGCTGTTTAGAATAAATAACTCCATTATCAGAAACGAAAATCAAAGACATTTTTGTATAAAAAGCAAAAACCTTAGCAATGGCTACAGAACCTCCCTGAATCTTCAGAATCATCGCGCCGTATTCACGACAGTCGACAAGAGGAAGGAGAAAAGAAACGGAGACGATACGAGTATCAGACGCACAGCATTCATAGGCCTTTACACTTTCCGAGGCGGAGGAGGCTTAGGGCAAGAGGCTTTTGGCGAGCTTGTTGGTATGTGTCAATATCCTCCCCTGAGAAAAAAAAGAACGTTAAAAAAGGAGCGTTGGAGGCTCGGTTTGCCTTTGCTTGTTTACAGGAATCCCACTTTTGCTCGACGATTCAAAAGGATCTTTTCATTCTGCGGGAACAGATGCAGTTTCAGGATGCGGCTGGATTTGACGTTGGCCGATGATGATGTCGGGTTCTGGTCGGTGGGAGTTGAAATAATCTAACATTTTATTCTGTTGTTATATCATTTTTCCCCCTTGCCCTCCGTGTTTCTGTAGAGTTAAAATGAAGGCGAAGTCAGTGATCGAGTCTGGGAAAATTTAATGTATATATGTGTGCGTATGTGTATATATGTATGTATGTGTGTGAGAGTTTGTGGGTTATTTATACACGGGCCTATAGCTTCCTTTGAGACTGAATTACACTCTCATTAATTCTTCATCTTGCGTCTGTCAGGCCTGAGATGGGAAACAGGACGAGTTGTCCAGCAACTGTGTCTTTGCTTTTAAACAAAAATTCTCTTATTTTCTACGTTGATTTTTGGTTTGCTTCTGATCAAGGAAAACTTCGGTTACAGAGTACTCTTCTTTAACGCTTTTTAATATAAAATGGGAATACCTGGAAAAAAGAATACGCCTGTCAATACGTCAAACTTTTGAGCAAATGAAGTTATTGCCATTGCCCGGCTCGTATAAGCGCTCTATATATCAAAATTGTAATCTGTACGTGACCGTGAACTCTTTAAGGTCCATCCATATCAATTAGATTATTATCGAATACCTTTAATTTTTCAGAATAAAAAAATACCACATATTACAGACTGAATTGAAACTGATTATGGTCTTCTTTGATATTGTTTATAAAAATTTAATCATCGTTCAGTTTCATCTATTTCTGTTCACCATTCGCGATATATGAAGCTAACACACGAACGCACAGACACGGGTGAAAACATGGCCTGTTTCAAAATCCGTCTCCGACGGTAAATAGGAACGAGGCCCTATGAAAAGTTATACCTATGCAAATAAAAAGAAAATAAGTAATAAATGGTAAGTTGCATCTATTCAGGTTTCAAAGTTTTGCTTCATGAGTTGCTTACCCCTGGACAGAAGTTTGGACCAGATTTCTTGGCTCGCTTAAATTCTATAAAAAGTTAATTATATCTAAATTCTATAAGAGGAAAAGCCTTCCCAAGAGTTAATTCCAAGGAAAATGATTTTGTTTCCGTTTTTATTTTGCCTTTTCGTTTTAGTTGTATAAATCAGAAATTTCTCTCAGCATTTATGCACAGCCGATAAGAAACTTTTGGCATTTTTCTATAGCATTAACAGATAGATACGTACTTATTTAGCCATAGACGAGTTACTTACATTTTTATATATTTATTTATTAATTTGTTACTTTATGTTTTCTTTCCTAATAACTTATCTCTTCCTTTCGATTTTCTATTACTTCTTTCAGATGAACGCCACATTCATTGGAAGCATGAATTTCTAGTCAGTGGCCCCTGTGGGCTTGTTCCATATGAATAGGGTTCATCTTCTGAATAATAATAATAATAATAATAATAATACTGGTGTGGTTTGTACTCATGTGCACCCATATCACTTAGAAAAACAAAACCATTACTTTTGGAAATAGAAAATATTGCAAACAGCTTTCACAACAAACGGTTGGGCCACAAAACATTCAAATGGGCATAAATTGAATTTTGAGTAACATTTGACATGGGTTTGATGGCATCAGAATTTAGTTTTGTGTTTTATTTTAGTAATGACGTCAAAAAGAGATGGCATTTGTTAAAATGTTTGTGGTTTCGAACTGAGCTGTAACCACGAAAACCGATTTATTTTCCGATATTGGAGTCATTGGAGTATCAAACATTTAACGAGGTTACAGATAATGTAAATTGTACATACACATATATTTTTGTATGTATATATATTATATATATATATGTATATATACTGTATATTATATGTATATATATATTGTGTGTATATATATATATATATATATATATATATATATATATATATATATATATATATATATATATATATATATATACATATATAAACATAGAGTAGCTTAGTTTGGCAACTATACGGAATTGCTGTTAGCTGTAAGATATCTAGAAAACATTTGTATTCAGGCCTTAATGTAGGGTCTGTGTTACTTAACAGACTTTGTTCATTTTAAGAAGCCCAGATCTCAAAAGTTGTTGTGACTTCCAGTCTAATATATATATATATATATATATATATATATATATATATATATATATATATATATATATATATATATATATATATATATATATTCATTTATACGTGGTTTATATATATATATATATATAATATATATATATATATATATATATATATATATATATATATATATATGTACATACATATAAGTGTGTGTATACATATATGTATTTAGATAAATAGAACTGTATGTGCGTTTCTAGGTTTCATTTTCATATTGCTTCAGTGCAGAAGCCTTTTGAATAAAAACTTGATGGATGTAAATGTCCACTTTTCCTGTTCCTTGTCTTGCATTTCATTTGTTTTATTTCTTTCGCTTGAATTTTTGGCGAGTTCTGGATAGAGAAACCCAAGCCTTATAGCACTTGACAAGTCTCTGCCCGTATGCGATATTTTTTCCATTTATTTTGTCGTTCCCACTTTTTTATTATATTCACATATTGCAAGTTCAGTCTTGCCCTTTTTTATTGTCAAGAGGAGGATGACTACAGGTGTATACACATATATACATATACATATATATATATATATATATATATATGTTTGTATGTATGTATGTATGTATGTATATATATATATATATATATATATATATATATATATATATATATATCGTATATATATATATATATATATATATATATATATATATATATATATATATATATATATATATATATACATTGTTTTGTCTGTTTCCTGTTCATTGCTTAAGGTTTAGCTGTGTACTCGCAGGTTTTAAAGGTGCTCTCTCTCTCTCTCTCTCTCTCTCTCTCTCTCTCTCTCTCTCTCTCTCTCTTTACTCTTGCTCTCTCTCTCTCTCTCTTTTACATTGCCGTTGCAAATCCTCATGTACGGATGACAGGATTTTTATCAAACTTGGTACGAAGGCGGACCTGCATGCATAGAAGTGCATGTCGAGAGAATGCCAATGTTTCCTTATGCATTCTGAACAAAGCTTCAACTTGGTCGTAATGTTAAGAGATACTCTTGTAATGGATCCCTTTCATTTGACATGAAGTTTGTGGACCTTTTGACCATGACCTTAGCTTAGGACTGATATTTAGCAGGTTAAGTGTCAGAAGTACAGTAACTTACAAAAGGTCAGTGGCGTTTAATTTCTCGGGCAAAATCATCTGGCGCTACATAATCTCGATACAAGGAATCGTTCTCTATGGTTTGGCATTGCTTTGGAACGTAAAGAATTGTTTTTAAACGTAAAACAGGAAGACGCAGGATATGTCGTTATTATTATGAGGACTCTTCATAGCGAACATCATCGAATTGCGTGAAGACGCCAGCATATTTCGAAAGTTAATAATAATGAGAATTACGAGTTGATTTCTTGTATCATTAATACAAATGTTCGCTTTTGTTTTATATGCCGTATTTTGAGGACTTATAAATCACTATTATGAAAAAAAATAATAATAGAGTTTTCAAAAAGGTCCCTTTTTAAGTAAAAAGTCTAACCTGCTTAGAAAGCAAAACAGCACCAACACAAAGATAATGTAAATGAAACAATGACAAGTCTTAAGCCTTCTATGAACCCATCTTCAATGTTTTGAGATGATATTCTGGAAAGTTAGATGAAGACGAGTGTGAATAAATAAAAGCCGGCCAGTTTCGTTGGCTGGCATTTTCTTGATTTTATGTACTACAAGAAATTACGGAAAAGATCTCTGTAATTCATATTGACAAAAAAGGAAGAATTTGGTTCTCGATTCAGTATGGAGGGTGCCATGCCACTGGAAGGTCAAGCCTCGACAATACAATTGTAAACGGTTTTGAAACCTCGTAACTTTTTGTCCGGAGGGGAAAACTACTTCCACAGATCACAAAGGCTTCCCTTGTACCCCTTCTGTCCATCCGTAGTAAAACTTACATTAATAAATATATGAACTTTTATGTGGAAACATCGGTCTTTTTCTTTAAAAACTTTTCCAAAGTCATTTTGGACAACTTGTTCGGGGTGTTCCATATATTCATAACTTACATAGATATAAAGTACTCCAACTAAATTCATTTGGAATCTTAAACCCAATAAATTTGACTTTCTAATTTATATAGCCACGAAAAAGTCGCCTTGAAGTAACAGACGATTTAGTATGAATATTTCCATTTCATCTAGTAAAATCTCTTACTTAATATACTCGTACTGCTACCATCGCCATCTAAAAATTCCTACCTCCGGATCCGGGTCTATCAAACAGGCACGGGTGAAATACTGTAGTAATAAATTACTACAGGCACATATAAACTAATTTGGAAATTACCTATATACGTTCTGTGCTTCAGTGCACAAAACATGTCGTTTATTTTTACTGGAGTTTGGGAAGATAAGATTTATTTCTAAAATTTTTTTAATTTAGCCAAAATTTATTTTATTTACCATAAAATGTTTTCTGGGAAAGACCCAAAGGGTAGAGTGTTTAGTTGAATGCATATTTTTCAGAATCAAGCAGTTTTTCCTCACAGGAAATTGCTTCGGAAAATTTCCGCAATAAGGTTCATCAGCAGCAAGTCGAACCTCTGTACACACGTTAACACTGACCTCTAGCTTGAGGTCCCTCCATTCCAGTACTTCTCTCACAACATTTATTCAGCTCTTTCTAATTCCTCCTCTCTTCCTCCCTCGTAGCCTTTCCGATTGGCTTTCATTTTTTACCAACATATCGTCCTTCATATTTTACTTATGACTAGACCATTTCAGCACACCCTGATCCATCCTTTCACTTATGCTAATCATTTTACCGTTCCTCCATCTCTCAGCATACATATACATATACGCATACTTATGCATATACCCGCGTGTGTTATCACGTAAAGAATAATTAATAACCTTTCCAAACGACAAAGTATAGGAGCGAGTGTTATTTCAGAGGGAATTATTAATAGCCTTTTCACTAACAAACTACAGGTCGATTTTAATTAGCGTGCCGCTGAGTCAAGAGAGGAAGTAGCCTCTTTTTAAATAAACCTCTGTTCTGAAGGGAAGGGCATATACACAAGCAGGAACGCACACACACAGGATATATGTCTGTCTGTATGTGTGTGTATATATATATATATATATATATATATATATATATATATATATTGGTATCATAAGTAACCCCCTTTACAGTCATCATTGCCAAACTTAGGCATGTAGCCTACTTACAATTCCGACTTACCCAACTCCGTCTTTTTAGTAGAATTCCCTTGATGTCAAGAATTAAATTGCCCTTTTTCGTTCTCTCTTCCTTTCTGTTTTTTTTTTATTTGTTTCTTTTTTTCTGTAACTTCGTCGAAACACTCCATTAACTTTCTTTCCTACTGTCCTCTGTTCTCCCCCACCCCACCCCTACCACCTTTCCCATTCTTATTAAGAGTCTCATGAAGGGGGTCTCCTACTGTCGTTCTCCCCTCCCCTTCCCCCAGGCCAATTGACTTCCCTTCCTCTGCACCCTCCCTGAAGACTTTTTAGTGTCCCACGAGACCCCCTAACAAATTCCTATCATCATAAAAAAAACTTCTTCCTCTAAATGGTCTATCTAGACTTTGTAGTATGTTTTTCTCCACTCATATTTCCCTGAAGAATCAGTACTTTGTGGACACAATGTGTGTGTTTTTTTTTTTTTTTTTTTCCTGGTTCCTCTAGCCCTCTGGAGTCCTTATTAAAAGTTTTTTTTTATATCATTCCTTTCTTGAGATATTCTGTTAATATGGAATGATTGTAACTCTGCAGTTGGTTGCTCGATCCACGTTTTATGTTGTTTTGTATCCGCTTTCTTCGCACTACCTCTCTCTCTCTCTCTCTCTCTCACACACACACACACACACTTAGCGCACTTGTACCCGTGTAAACGGGGTCTAATTAACCAGAATTATAGCACTCAAGCAGCAGATTCCATGTGTCTCTTACTATAATCAACGTAACACTTCCAGAACATAAAGATCACATTACTACTTGTAACTATTTCAGACTTACTTTTTGGCGTATTTCATGAAAACAACATAAGAGCTCGCTTCTTTTGTTAAATTTGTACCCCTCCGTATTTTTCTTGAGTTTTCAGTTATTTCTCCACCGTGTGTACTTTCATATTGTTTGACATATTGTCAAAACGTGTGCAATAATAAATGGTAGATTGCCTTTACAAAAGCCAATTGCAAAACGTTTTTCATTTTTATTTGTTTTACTAAGGTGAGGATAGGCACATTTCCATTTTTTTTCAGTAGGGTGAGGATAACCAAATTTCGCCCCCCCCCCCTTTTTTTACTAAGGTGAGGATAGGCACATTTCCATTTTTTTTACTAAGTTGAGGATTAGCACATTTCCCCCCCTTTTTTGTACTAAGGTGAGGATTGGCACATTTCCCTTTTATTTTTTTACTAAGGTGAGGATTGGCACATTGCCCCTTTTTTTTTTTACTAAGGTGAGGATTGACACATTTCCCTTTTTTTTTACTAAGGTGAGGATTGGCACATTTCTCCCCCCCCCTTTTTTTTTACTAAGGTGAGGATTGGCACATTTCCCTTTTTTTTTTTTTTTTTTTTTTTACTAAGGTG
>NC_089757.1:28490764-28510764 GCF_040412425.1 Macrobrachium rosenbergii | reverse complement strand
ATCCTATTGAAAGTAAATGATTTATTGTTCGAAGTAAAATGCATAAAACTGTGATGAAAAGAGGCCGCTTGAAGCGTCCATGATAACGGAAAAATGCAAATAGAGTTGAAAGGCCTCACAATGAAATTTGCTTAACGTGATGAATTCTATCAAGAAAGTGCCAAAAATGAAAGGTAAATTAGCAAATTTCATCGTAAGTTAACCATTACAATTGTAAATCTTAAAACACATTTTGGCATCTTAAAAATCACAATTTTGGGAAAACATGAAACTCCATTTTCCAAAATTTGTGAAATGAGCTTTTGGGGGATTAAATTAGCCATTTCTATACAAACTTTTTCGGAATGGACAACCAAAAACCGTTATGCAGATGGAAAAAAGGCAAAAACTGGTGTAAAATCATGGATTGATCCAGAAGGAAGAGGTAACCTCGCATTTCGAAAAACAGATAACGGGATCATAGGGAACGCAAATCGGGAGCAAATTCCTATTATTGGCAGTGAAGGGAAAAAAAACACAGTCAGCGAACACTCTCCTGTCACTTCAGAGAGCAATAGACCAGCCTCTTGAAAAGAGAGCAATAGACCAGCAGCCTCTTGAAAGGCGGGAGGTTGCTGGAATCGGGAAAAACATAAAGGGGAAGAAAATTCCAGTACTTTATCTGTATGGAATTAAAAACAAAGATCATGGGATTGTCTGTTCGAGCTCTCATCGAGGAACTTGTTAACATACGACGAGGTAGATGCAATTCACGTTATGATTTCCACTGACTTGAACTGGCTTTCGACGCTGAGAAGAGTAAATGTAATCCGTAGAAATGTTCGAGTTTATTCGGTTATGGGATCAAAGTACAGATTAAAGAAGCCTTTGAAATTACGCGAAATCGTACGAGTTAGTTGGTAGATGAGAATTTTATTTGAGTTTGAAAAACCGAGAACGTTGACGAAGACTTTGAGTATAATGCAGTATGGCTCCATTTCATATGTACAGTATATAAGAGAAGAGATTGCGCTTGATATTTGTAGGCCTACCGGAACGGAAATATGCAGTCACACGTGATTACGCTTAGGACTTTGGAAAATACTTTCATATTAATTTCTGATGTGGAAAATATTCATTTCCGCGTATAACATGCATAAAAAGACTATATTAGGAACCCAAACACACCTGCCACGGCCGCTGGAAAGATTATGCTAAATAGACGACCCCACAGATTATTTGAAATTAAAAAAGGCCGTGTGAGTCATGGAAACAATAGCATGGGGAGGAAGGGAGTCCGTGGGTTACTGAACTTCGCAGAATGGTTCCTTTTAGGAAAGAAGAGTTGAGAGAATGGAGTCCATAGTATAGGAGAAATGGAATCGCAAAGATCAGTCATCAGGAAGTATTTGTAAGTTTAGAGTAAAATTCAGCTTGTTTGGTGTTGTTACTGCTCAGCTGTCATTGAAAACGATGCCTTAGTCATTGCTTATTGTCAGCCAACAGGAAAGTCAGGCGTTATCGAAGTCTAGGCTGTATATAAAGCGGCAATGGAACAGACAGCCCAGTCTCAATATCTGTCCGAGAAGAAAAGGAAACTGAATTGAAAAAATAGGACTGTCGGTTATTCCCAAGGAAACGGTAAACCAGCTTCTTAAAGGTGGGGTGGGCATGCCCAATGAATTTCGCATTTTGCCCGTATGGGGAAGCAAGCAATCACTGAGCCGTTCAATCCGGGAAAGGCTGTTTTCCATATAGTAGGTACGGGAAGAAGACCATAGATTTCACTTTAGCAAAGATACCCTATGTCAGTGGTTCTTAACCTGGGGAGCGTCAGCAATTTCCAGACGAGGCACGATCCCTAGGGAAAAATAAAAAATTCTCTAATTATATTCGTTATTCTCTTGACAAGAGTGAGGAACTAATATTCAGAAGTTTATGAAAAAATGTAAACGTATCGCCATATAACTTTAATTTCCTGTGGTCTACTGCTCTAGTTAGACCCGTTGGGTTCACCATGTTTTGTAATTACTTACCTCCTTCCCTATCCTTCGAAACCCCTTCTCTTTCTTTTTTTCGTTTTCACATATTTCTGGGAGGGAATTTTACTCACAGATGCAAAAGGGGCATGGAGGGAAGGACCAACTCTTAGAGGGGGCGTGGTAATAAAAAGGTTAGGAACCACTGCCCTATTTATTTGCAGTGCCTAGGGTTGTGTTAATTTCGTAAAGGAAATACATGATTTAACTTCTGTAAGGATGTGTTCTGTAATCAAAGTTACAGCGAAGCACGATCTTAAACATAGCCTGAATACTTAAGGTACGATTATAAACAGAACCCTGAATGTGTATAGATTGCGAGAAAAAAATGCAGTAAATCGTACACAACTTTCTTGGCACAAAGGCTGACGAGACAGAAAGGACGCTTAAGGAGAAAAGGAGAATGAGAAGGAGAAAAGGTAGAGGAGGTAACTCTGGAGATAGCAATAATAATAAATTGAAGTTTGCACCAGGAATATTCTACGTTTTGTTTGATAGAAAAGCTGCTAGAGTATTGTACGCTTTTATCACTATGAAAGGTAGGGCTTTGCAACCTAGAATTCGCTAAACCTTGGGGTTTTCGTTTTCGGTACTGTGCAGTGTGATGGCTCATATCGATTATGATGTTAATGCAGGATTAACAGATGAAACTTTAATAGCCTTTGATAATGAATATATTTTGATTTAAAAGCCTCTTACATCCAGTGTCAGTATATTGGTGTGCACCACATGTGCAGATAGATCAAGGGACACTCGTTTAACCATTTTTTTTTATCCATCTGTTATCATGTTCCCGAAAATTTGTTTTACAATACCGTTTTAAACGTACAATTGAAACGAACTCAGTGGCACATACAGTGACACGTTCATTGCGAAATTGCTGAGGAAAAACTGCAAAGAAATTTCTCAACACTAAAATGAGAACACTTTTCAGAGAAGTCTGCGGGATGTTAAACCCATTGTTCACTTACTCGTTCCTCTCCTATTGGTGCAACGTGACAAAACATATATATATGTATATACAGTATGTATGTATATGTGCGTATATATATATATATATATATATATATATATATATATATTTGTGTGTGTACCACTTACACAGATAGCAAAAGAGCAGAGGTACTTAAATATGTATGTATGCATGTACTCGTATGTGTATATATATATATTATATATATACATACATATATATATATATATATATATATATATATTTGTGTGTACCACTTACACAGGTAATAGAAAAGCAGAGGTACTTAAATTCAAACAAGTATGTAGATCATGCGTGAAAATCTCTTATCTTGTGTGTTGTATCCTAAGAACTCCAAAATTTGGCAGTCATTTCGAAAGGTGTGTGGTGAAGATACTGATTTTCGCGAGCAAAATCTGAATTATTATCAGAAGAAAACGATATAATGATTTAGGACTTTTCAAATGTGATTACTGGCGAGCTTTTAGGATCGTATTAAAAACGACTGAAAAGTGTACAGGAAAAATTCCACAGGAATCAGACCTGTGTCCCGAGCACGTCGAGCTTCAGAAGCTCTGGAAGTAGAAAAATTCATTCTTTATGAATAGCCGTTAAACAGAGTAAGATAGCAAACATTCTTCAAGAATTATGGGAGACCGATAATCACATTACATAGAAGTGCGAAAGAAATTTCTTAGAAGCATTGGCCTTCTCAGCAGTATGAGACAATGAAGTGGGAACCTAACGATTTCCAATGATACCGTTTTTCAAATGAAACTGTTGGCAGTATTTTTCTTCAGACAACTGAACGAGTTGGCATACCCTGAAATGATATTCATATCGGCATATGCTTTAAAAGAGCATCTGGTAGTGTCAGGGAAAGGACTGGAAAAGGTAATATCAGGTACAACTATCTGAGACATTTTTAAAAATATAATATTTATATGCTTTGGTCAACTGCAGGTATTCAGTAGAGGAACAGATGCAATCCTAAAACAAATTTAAAGTTAGGGGGCTGTGAAGTTATACCAAAAAGGCAAAATGAAATAAAAAAAAAGACTGGCAGGACTTGAAAAGCTGACATTAAACAGGATGAAAGGAACATGATTTTTTAACCCCAAACTTAATAATAAGTCTGACCGTCTTTCTTGAAAATGGGAATAAGACGCCATATTTTAGTGGCTGTTACATATTCCAAAGGAAGGAGGCTGAATAATAGAGAGAAAATTGGTTGAAGGAAATTGCTAAGGTATTTGTAAATCTCACTGTGCTAAAAGCATTTCCATTGTCATATAAAGCAAAAATGGAAAGTGCACCAGACATTTGTGTCTACCCGCGTACCTGATGAGGGAAGGAGCGTAAAAGTATAATATCCTTGAAAAGAAATATAAAGAATGATGGGAGGATAAGATGTTTAAACAAAATGAAGGAAAGCGGAAACCCCATGGAAATTTTGATAGTATTTACACACAATTAAATTACCCGCAGTAAGAATGAACCGTCATATTTACAGTCACAACTTTTAATTTTCATCATTAGTTACTTTACTGAATTGAGTTGTATATAGAATTTAGGCCAAAGGCCAAGCACTGGGACCAATGAGGTCATTCAGTGCTGAAAAAGTAAAAGTTTGAAAGATGTAACAGGAGGAAAACCTCGCAGTTGCACTGTGAATCAGTTATTAGGAGAGGGTAGAAAGTAAGATGGAAGAAAGAGAATATGAAAGGAGGTACAGTAAAAGGGGCGAAAGGGGTTGCAGCTAGAGGATTAGTTACTTTACTAAAGGTAGTAAAGTTCCATTATGTACCGCGGAAAGAAAATATTTAATGACCCAGTGAGCGAGCACGTACGCATACATGTATAGATGTGCTGTTGTGTATATACTTTTATATAAACGTGTACTCGTTTGTATATTTCACATTCTTATTCCTTCGCAGTTAGTTTGAGAGTCTGGAGTGCACGCACGTGGTCTTCTGCAAGTAGATGTTAATGTAAAGTTGAAAAACATTCAGGAGGGAACTTGAAAGCCTTTTTTTCGTCACGTTCCCCTTTTCCTCGCTGTAGAAAAGTGTGTCCTTAAAGGGGAGATCGGAATAGGAGGGAGAGAGAGAGAGGGCCATTACATTTATTTTCTGAATGCAGAGATAGAAATAATTATTGAAAAGTTATTAAAAGAAAGTAAAGAATTATTAACGAGAATTTTACCTCCGCCTTTTCAAGTGATTAACGATAATTGCACTCTCATCCAAAAGTGATTTATAAAATGGCGCACTCCTTGAGATGAAAGACAGCGACCATTACAAGGAAAAATCCGACCGTGAAGTTAAGCCATTGCAAGAAACATGAATTGAAACGATATGGTAAAACGTAATAGCGCATTGAGAAGCAAACAGACCGACCGATCATCGTTTCTTTCGAGGAATCCGGCCAGCACTCGGATCCAAAACGCCATTCAGTGCTGCTCTCTGCCGGCATGAATCAAAACGCGATTTCGCGAATACCTGATGGACCCAGTTCGTTTCTTCTTCTCATTAACTCGTTTCGTTAACACGATGAAAAGCTGACGTATCGGTTGGTGTTAGATCTTCAGGAGACGATGTTTTTATTAATACAAATTATTTTATAAGCAGTGCAATTGTAATGTATTGATTAAATCAGTATACGCGATATCTATATATACACGGACGTCGTTTCTTACGGTGATAATATTCTCACTGAAAGAATTACATTGAAAACCATTGACGGCGGACACATCAAATCGAATCCAGGGTCATTAAAAGCTCATTTATAGTTTTCCTGCTCCCGTCTTAAAGATGGGGGAAGGAAATAGGAACCAAAATAATCTTAAACGATTTACGGTCATATTCTGTCCCGGGATACATTTTTCTTCTGTATAAGAATTGCTCGAAATGGTGGTTTCCTTTTCTTAGCAATGTCCATTAGGATTAAAAACGAGGGGGTTGGGGTGAGGCGGTTTCTACCTACGATTCGTAGATCTTTAAAAGGAACTCTTCGTTGAGTAAAGTTTATTCATGTCAGAGAGAGAGAGAGAATTATGATTATAGGTGAATGCATTAGCCACTGAAATGTCTGCTATTAGACTGTATCTATTTTACTACCATATTGCTGTACGTTTAAACTTGTTTTATTTATAAACTGTACACTCAGTGTCAGGTTGGTAGTAGTAGCAGTGGTATAGCATCTGCTAACTGATAAGGGAAAAGACTGAGCAGCCTCGATGTAGGCAGGCCATCATCAGGATATCTCCCCCTAGACCGTTACGTGAAAGAAAATTTAATTCAATTTGTTTAACTGGCTCCTCTATTTAGTAAATGATAATGATGAGGGAATTTCTTAGAGGGATTGGGTTTTCCGTTTTTTACTTAATAATTGGGTTCATAGCAGTAGCGTGACTTCATACATGGTATGATTACATTATGTCTCGTATCTTTTGATAGCTTCCTTTTCCTGTCCTGGAACGAAAGTCGTTGGGGGAATTTGCAATCGTTTTCCAACCTGTATTTATTTACGTTGACCTTATTCGTGAACCTAATAAAGTCTGCCTTGAATGTTTGTGGAAACTTACTGTATTTTCACTGTAAGAATTCAGCTGATGAATGGTTGTTCTGTGCCTGTCTTTACTTTTCCCATAAATTGTGAAGTCTTTTTTTTTTATAGAAAAGGGAGAAAATGATCTCGGGTTCCACAGAAATGTCGCTTCTCTTCGGAGACCAGAAGTAATAAATCGTCACCAAGATATGATATTTTCTGGCAATATTTATAGCACCATAAAGACCAATGTCCTTGAGGATCCTTTCAGTAAGGAGGCAACATAACCTCTGTCCCTTTGTGTCGACAACACCACATACCGTTTGTCCTAACAGGAGGAAACGAGTTGAGTGTGTTCCCTAAAAATCCAGGTTCCCCATTATGACATGAGCAGTGAATTACGTACCTGGTTGCAGTACCTAGTTGTTAGTAGATTAATGTTGGTTGCTACTGGGGATATTATATATATATATATATATATATATATATATATATATATATATATATATATATGTGTGTGTGTGTGTGTGTGTGTGTGTGTGTGTGTACAGTATGTATGTATATATATATATATATATATATATATATATATATATATATATATATATGGTATAGTGTGTATATGCATATAGCATATATTTGTATGTGGTTGCACCTGTGTGTACGCGCACATACACACTGCATTTTTCAATACTTGTCAAGAATTTCCAAAAGCTAGTATAAAAGTGACTCCCGGTTCCAGAGGAATTGAATTTCGCGTCGCTTTATTCTCTCATGTCTGTGATGTCAGAGTGATCTCTGAAATATAAGAATGTGTTGTTTATATCTCCGAAGCCGTGAAATGCTCCTGATTTTCCTTTCGTAAAACGAGATCGTGTTGCTCAGGGAAACGTGACTGTCTTTGAAGCTTTCGTCTGTGTCTTCATGTTTTGGTGTAAATTTGTGGATTCTTCACATTTCAGTTAAATTTCTTTGATGGACTGAAAAGATATCAAGGCTAGGGTCAGAGTTCATCTTGGAAACTAATGTTGTTTGGTTTCTAGGACATCACTACTATCCATTTCAAGGGACTGCGAGTCATCGTTTTTCTTAAATATCTTTCAAACTAATTATTTGATCGAAGCGGTACTGTGACACAGTGTACAAGACATCTCCCGCTAATTTTTGGCACCATAGTGCATTGTCAAATGGTGTTAATTAAGGCGTTTACTCTTGACTTTTAAAGGCAAAGTCGCATGAGTCAGCAGAACTAATCTACGCAATCGAACATCCGCTATCCCCCATAGACAGGAAAGGGGGACGGAGATGGGGAGGCCAGGAAAGTGGGTTGCGGGAGGGATGAGGAGGGGAAGGGGAGGGAGGGACGGGATGTCAAAGTAACATTTCGATCAAATATAATTAGTTTGAGAGATATTTGAGAAAAACGATGACTCGCGGTCCCCGAAATGGATAGCAGTTCGCCATATCACATCATACTATTACTGTGCACTTAAAAGTTTTAAAAAAGTGGATTCTAGTACTCATTTTGGTGCAGTGGTAAAAGCCTCTTAAAGCTAAATACATATAATGTTGTGGAATTAAAATTCTAACCGGAATTTCGACGATTTCCTACTCGATCTCGTATGATAATAAGGGGTTCCAAAGTCTACGGCCTTTCTTTTTTTTTTTAAATCTCAGAGTGAAGATGGTATTGTTTTAATGCTAAAGGGTTGGGAAGATGCTTCTGCGCGTGAACATTAAGACTAGGAAAACAGAATCCTCTTTCTAAAATTTGAAGTAACATCGAAACGGTTTCAGAGTTATAGTTAATTTTGTGAACGTTGGTCTTAATTGCAAAGTCTGACAAAGGTGTGGTCTTATACCAAATTAATCAAATTAAAAAGTGATTGGGACTCTGTACGAAATACATATAGACGTATTTATCAAGAATATAGAATTTTGATAGGAGTAACCCGAGTGAAAATGTTAAATTTGTTTTGAAGGGTACAAAGAACTGCGGCGCTGGTTTCACACTTTTCCTTTAACGAATGATGAACAAGAAATGCAATACTTGCTAAGTGCGTCTCAGATAGACGACACAGCTTAGAGATTACGAATGGGGAAGAAAGAAAACAAACATCTCTCTCTCTCTCTCTCTCTCTCTCTCTCTCTCTCTCTCTCTCTCTCTCCTGCTGAAGGATATTGTTTACGTTGTTTATATAAGGCACCGTCTTGTTTACTATTCCCTTTTCCGTTTCTGTTCACTCTGAAGTATCTCCGGGAGATAGACCACCGAGGTTAACCTCGGGGGTTAACCCGTGCCCGCGTCAGTAGCCTCGTTTTCGGCGGTCGTAAAAACGTCTGGCCTCTGCGAGTGTTACTTGTGGCTTTGGGACCTGCTGAAAGACGGCGTCGTCATATTAAACCACCTCCTGTTCACCGTGAGAGAGAGAGAGAGAGAGAGAGAGCTTGTGAGAGAGAAGGAGAAGAGAATAGGCGGACAACAAGCAAGTTTCAGCATATTGAACTGCTCCGTCTGTAACGAAAGTTTACTTATACAAACAACAGTACAACTTCAGTGACTAACTTGGAGAGAGAGAGAGAGAGAGAGAGAGAGAGAGCATCTGAACCATAAAACGGTGATTTTACCCTAGGGTGTATCTGAGAGGTTTATCGGGAATTTGCATAAGATTACAACATCTTATATTGAGGAAAATTGCATTTACCATTTAAAAGAAAAATCACAACCTCCTTCCGACCTTTCCTTTTGACTGAGCTATTTTCCTAAAGCAAATAATTCTAAAAGCTCCTATATGTTCATAGGACATCAGTTTTTTATTTTTTTTAGGCCAGTTGAACTTTATGCAGTACTTTTATCATTAATTACTATTCACGGCAATTTCCGAATCGCTTAATTACTGTTATATTCATAAACCGATTTCGAACTGCGATACTTCATTAAATTTTTACAAATTTGTCTTTGTGATAGGTTACTATTTCAATATCTGTCTGCCTGACTTCACTTGAAATCTGCAGATACTGATTTACATTACATATATCGCGCTGGAAGTAACTTAACTCACGCATCCACTTAAAACTGGACTTACACACACACACACACACACACACACACACACATATATATATATATATATATATATATATATATATATATATATATATATATATATACTCGTATATATATATATATATATATATATATAATTTGTATATTGAAAAAACAGTAATTGGAATCACTTCAATTTTAACTGGTAATTTAAAAAAAGAAATCCCCTACATTAGATTACCTGCACAGAAGATTTGCCAGCATTGCGATGAGCGCCTTAAAATAGTGAGCCTTTCACCTTTATCTTGCACGGTTTTTTTTTTTGTTTTTTGCCATCTTTGATATTAGGGCCCTTTAGTTTGAATTCCTCGTCGGCTCTTGCTCTTTCTGTCCATCACTTTTTAAGTTTTCCTCTCCTCTCCTCGTTCTTCCCAATTTTTTCAGAATTGTACACCTTCAAAAGCTCATCTCATCTCATCTGCGTCATCCAAGTCTCTTTTGTGCTTCATTTCCAAAGCATTGCTTTCTATGCACTTTACTCTTTATCCTTAGTATTTGGCTCACATCCTGCTAGCCCCCTGTGACTCACCTCTCCTTTCATCTTAATACCATCTATAACATTTATTCTCAGATGCCATTATGAATAAGTCACTTCCATTCTTTCATCATCCTTATTAACATTCTTACTCCATCGTACAAGTGCCCACGTAAATTCTTAAATTTGCTCTTACCGTCACTTTCAAACTTCTCCCCCTTACAAACTTTTACACGCTTTTACTAGACACTGCAGTTTCTATCTCTAATCAACACTGTTCCTTCTGGAAACATCAGTCTTAGCACGCCATTCACGAGCCATTTTCTGTTCCAGTAACTTTGCCCCTACATCTCTTGTCCTTTCTTTGACTTCTCGTGGCACTCCATCTCCCCACTTGTACACCAGGCCAGTAATTCTCCGACCAGCTATTACAACGACCACTTCGCTTTTAGATTTAAATCTTTCGCTCTTAACAGAGATGGCACAGTCGGCAGGTATGAAGTTCATGCTATGAACGAAAATGGAGTGTTGAAATGTGTTCGTCGAGGGTATCCAAAGAATACCCATATGTTTAAATGGGAAAAGATTGTTAGATTGTGCTCTCATACAGAGCAGATAGAAGAGCAAATGGGTGTATGTAACAAGGCCAAGAGAAGGAGGAGGTCTGCTCACTTCCCCCAAAATCCCCCATGTAGGCGGAGCTTTGTCTACCTCCTTATTGCGTCAGCAGGTGAATTGCCGTAATAAGCAGGTACGTCATCGTTTACCTAGTTACCCCAAGTGGGAGGCGACTCCACCCAATTGGGTAGACCTTGTCTCTCTTGTCCTTGGATGTAACAATGAAAAGATAGGTGGGTGGATATGTACCTGATCATTATCTGGTTGAGGCAAAAGTAAAAAGAGATAGAAATATTCGATGGAGAGGAATGGTTGACTTGTAGCCATGAATTTAGTTTAGGAGTGTTGTTTAATAAGAAGGAAGTAAAATCAGATGTAAATAGAGGACCAAGTAAAATAATTTGGTGTTAAATAATATTGAAGACGAAGGCGGTTGATGAAAACCGAACGAACAGCAGCATTTAAGAAGGAAGAACAGTTTCGATGTACAATGTACAGGTACTCTTTATTTTTCGAGACAATCAGTGTCCCATTTTCAAGGATATAAAGTAAAAAATAATTTATGTAAAAGCAGACTCCGAGATAAAAAAAAAAAAAACTTAAGAACATATAATGAAAGTATGAAAGACATATAAGATTTTTTAAAAAATCAGAAGGTCAATACAGTGCATGACTGGAGCTGCCGAGTTCCAACGACAACACATGAAACCAATAGAGGGGTGGGGTTGATGCAGTCTGTCTATTCAGCTGAGGGATCATATTGAATAAATAGACACTGAGGGGTGGACAATTGATGGTCATGTGAAACTATACCAATAATTTTAAAATCCTCGTGATTATTGTTGTATTGACTTCTTTTTTTTAATTCATGCCTCGTTGAGGGTCTACTTATCCTCTTCGGGTGGAGCTCACGTACTCTCCTCCAAGGTCAAATCCTGGTTCCGTTAAAATTATAAATGAATCCAGAGGTCAGCAGAGGATTATGCCTCCTTTTTACACCTGAATAAAGTCACAGTAGTTATTGAATAGCTGGGTATTAGAGTAGGCTAGGCAGCGTGTATTGAATGATAGTTTTGTATAAATCCTAATAAAAAAAAATATTATAAATCAACGGAGCGCTATCATGAACCGAAAAATTTGGATCTGTTGGTATTTTGAATTCAGGAGGTAAATATTGTCTTTAAGTATTTATATAGATGTCTTTGGTAAAGGATAAATGGGCAACAGTTGTTTGAAAGAGATATTGGTAGCTATAAAAAATTTCCTGGTCGAAGCTATTTCAATCAGACGTTCAAGTAAAAGCCCTATGAAAGGGTGAGAGAGAGAGAGAGAGAGAGAGAGAGAGAGACCAACCTGATCCCAATAGACTTGCAGAGACCGGAAGGTTAATAATATATATACTTGTGTTTAATTTTTTTTTTTTTTTGTCAAGGATCTGTTGGAGCCATATGGCCATCACAGATAACAAATGATTCATTTATCATACTTTAACAAAGAAACATTCAATTTCCTTAGATAAAAGCCTGAGTTTGGATGCTCTGTGTTTAATGGTGGGCTCTTTATCGCGGAAATTATAAACCGAGTATCAGGAAGACTTGTTCCAAAAATATACAATAAAGGTGGAAACGTACATGTTAAAGTTTATTGAAAAGCTGAAATATTCTCTGAGGTAATTTTTGATAATGGACTCGCAGCCTTCCCTGAAATGGAAGTATGTTTGAAGTAAAATACATTCGTTCATATACGTGTGCATAAGATGAACCTTGAAACTCACATATTTTTTTCTGTTTGACTGAAAACACTCATTATTTTGTAATTTTTTGTACAAATACATAGACAATAAAGTTTGATCGAGAGCAAAATAAGGAAACTGCGCAGAGTAAATTAAAAAGTCGTAATGGTTTGGGAGTAAAAATGAAAATTTTTACTTCATGGTAAGGCTGTTGTTCTGAGCTCCGTTATCAAATGTTTCTTGAATTAGGGTAGTATGTTAACATAGAACGGATTTTGTGTATCAGTTTCAACGCTTTTATTTGAAGTACTTGGTAGTTTTTCATCCAAATAAAAATATTACTAACGTGTAGAGGTTTAGGTAAGATTCAAGTAAAAGCTTCTGTAAATCTGTCAACAATTTCCTTTCTGCTCTTGAAACATTATCACCTTTTTTCGGATGTCTAACGCTAAGAAAGACGGGGAGAGAGAGAGAGAGAGAGAGAGAGAGAGAGAGAGAGAGAGAGAGAGAGAGAGAGAGAGAGAGAGGCGCTTTAGAAACACTGTGCCTGAAGTGTTGGACTTGAGTATCCAAGCATTTAGTTACTTTTATGCAAGAGGAACCGACGTGTTGCTAATGATTCTTCTGCGTCTCTGTGTGAAGCGAATACGAGGCCTTGTTTGTGTGTATGTGTTTTTAGGACTTCACCTTTGATTGATGATTATGTAGACGGTTATGAGTATGCTTGATATCAGTGATCTGAGAAATCTATTACGAATGCTAACAAAACAAACTTAATTGGCTTCTTGGTTATAGTAAGTGTTACAAAGAATATGTTCTGAACAACATATTTTCCCAGTTCAAAGGGTCGATTTTCTACTTCACCTAATTGACGGAGTATTCGACACTATTCATATTATTCAATTCTCTTAAAGTCGGTAAATTGAAACATCTTCTTCCTCAGTTAACTTGAATCCCACCTCGTCAGGGGGTCGGCTGCTAAACTGTACCTTCTCCAAATGTTTCGCTCGCGTGCCTCGGTAAGCTAGAAAGAGCTCTGTTCCTGAATTTCACCCAGCGCTGTTTTCTTCCCCTTCAGCGGCCCCAGACGCCGTGAACGACCGACAGACGCTGCGGGAGACGTGGCTTCAGGAGATGTTCGACAAGGCCTCCAAAAACTCCTCCGGGGGATTCATCGACGAAAACACCTGCATCAAACTCATCAAAAGACTCGACTCCCAGGTGACGGTCATGAGAGTCAGGCAGAAATTGCAGGTGGGTTCGAGGTGTTATTATTATTATATTATTATTATTATTATTATTATTATTATTATTATTATTATTATTATTATTACGGTAATCATCTGTGAGTATTATTGCAGTATATGGTGAGCATATAATCTACCAATATTTATAGGTTATTATTATTATTATTATTATTATTATTATTATTATTATTCATTGGACAATAATCATCTGTAGTTTTGCAGTATATGGTGAGCATATACTCTACCAGTATGCATATGCAAACAGTCATATTTATATGCATACACGACTGTTACTTAAAATCAATTAGAAAAACGGGAATAAATACATACCATATTTATATGCATACACGACTGTTACATAAAATCAGTTAGAAAAACAGGAGTAAATACATATTTCTCAGCGAGCCTACCTGTCGCATGATGTATCTCCCGAAGGCTTAGTGACCGGAAGAGATTGGGAAAGCGACAAGACAGTCGAGTTGCACTCTGCAACGTCTCTCTGACGTCTTGTTGCTACAAGTTGCAACCTTGGTGTCGGCAGCGGCTTGCGTGACGCTTTGCTCGCACGAAATCATTCATGGGATATCAGGGCGACCTCGGGATTTTTTTGCCGGGATTCGTGCGAAAATGGTCGATCTTGTCTCATACATATGGATACATTCTTACGTACAGACGCACGTAGACGTATATTTAAAGGAATGCATACACACACAATATATATATATATATATATATATTTATTTATATATATTTATATATATATATATATATATATATATATATATATATATATACATATATATAGTGTGTATGTGTATGTATATTTGATTATTTATTTATGTAATCTCAACCACCAAAATATAAATGAGTATATTAATGAGCGAAGCTTAAGGAAGCGGATTGCCAGAGCGGAAAGCGAGAGATGGAAAGAAAATAAATAATCAAAAATTATATCTGGGTCTGCACCCGTAAAAGTAATAAGGGATTGCAATATGGCTGTCGTGCGTGGGAAGTGAACTTGAATAAACGGAAATAAGTGAACTTTTCTACGTAGTAATTACATATCTGACGTGAAATAGTATTTTTAATCAACTGTCTTCAAATATATAATCTTATCCCGTTTGAGTCTTTCTCTCTTGGTCGATGAATTTTTATTACTATTCCCGAGTGTGGCAAAATATGTAAAGGGCTTCCTTTTACAAGAATTTTATTTTAAGCTTTTTTTTTCACTGTATACAAAGACATATTCTTTTTCCCAGGATATATTTCTCGAGTCCAGAAGTCATGCTTTAGAAAGAATGATATTTCCATCCCATTTTCAAGTTACGCGAAAATATTTTCTGTACTTCCGACATCATGAAACTAATTACCATATCTAGCAGACTTCCGTTTGTAAGAAAATATTCTTCCTTCCTCTCGGATCCCCAGACGTAAGATAAGTGAGGTCAGGCCTTTGCCGTGAGTCACAGTATGATAATTGTTATCCTCGGATTAAGCCACGGCGGGTGAATTAAAGTTGAAGGCGGAAACGCAACTGTATTTTCTCTTAAAACTGAACCAGAAAAGTTTTGTTTTCTTCCTCTTCCTTAAGAAATATATTTTACGCGGGGATTTATTTGTCTTTAATTTTACATCAGGGATTGATTTCGCTCTATATTTATTCTTTCTCTTCTTTATATGTATTCTTTCTTCCCTTTGGAAATAAATTTCATCGAGAATTTATCTTCCTCCGTTCATTGTTTACTTCTCTGCTTTTTTCTCTAAAATATTGGTACTATAAATTCGCCTTGAATTTATCTGTAGCTCATGCCTTGTATCTTTTCTCGTATTCCTCCCTGTTAATATGTATGTTCTGTTATTGTTATTATTATTATTATTATTATTATTACTATTATTAACTTTCTTTTTACTTTATCTCAGCAAGAATTTGGAAACTGACGATCAGGTCTAGCTTTGAAGTTTACCCCTCGTAGTTACGATGTTGTACATATTTTCACTAATAATCCTCTCTCTCTCTCTCTCTCTCTCTCTCTCACAGGAATTCGATATAGGGAAAAGTGACGGATGTCGCGGACGCATTGACAGTCAGGAATTCATAGACATGTTCAAAGAAATCGCCACCAGACCTGAGATATACTTTTTATTAATAAGGTAAGGAATAATTTATTGTTGTTTATTGAACGAATAAGCAAAGAAAACCCTCATTTATTTTTTAAAGTAAGATGAAATTACGTTTTTATTATATTTTTCATAAAGTTGCTTTATTTTTGTTTACGATTAGATCATTATTTTTATTTGTTAGTATGGTGAGACTATCATTATTGGCTTTTTATCTGATAAAAGAAATCAGTCCTCATTATTGACTTTTATTATAATGAGTCACTTTTGTACTTGTTAGGTTAGACAGTTCACATGTTATTTTATTTTACTTGCGAGGTAACATAATCCTTATTTACTTCTTCCGGGTATTTGGATAATCCTTAATTACATTTTTATTAGCAAGGTGAAATGGTCATTATTCATTCTGCCGGTAATCACTTTTATGTTATACGTTAATGAGGAAAATTAATGACCACCGAGTTTGATAATACTAATGATATGCCATTATCTTTATAAAGGGAAGTCATTACTCGGTCATGGTGACTCAAAAAATTAATTTTTTTATACATATATAATGAAACCCCTTCGTTTCATCTATATTTTGTCGTTTCAGGCAGTTCCTGTTTTTCGTTTTAGTTGAGATGGAAACGTAGAATCTGATAGATAGTATTGTTTTTATTTCTGTGTTCTTCATTAAGATTGTGATGCAACTGCGGTTAATGTATCTGTGTTTTCATCGTCTGATTTTGTACTGAAACTAACCAGAGAGTTTAGAAAATCATACGTTATAATTTACCGTAGTTTTAGGCTTAGTACAGCATTTCCTCCCAAAAGGAACTTCCCGCCACTTAGAGTTGATTTCCAAGTCAGTTTGTTCTATTGAGAAACGGAGATATTTTAAGTGTTACTTTTGAAAATCTAATTAACACAAAGATATTATTACTATTATTATTATTATTATTATTATTATTATTATTATTATTATTATTATTCATTAGATGAAACTTATTCATATGGAACAAGCCCACCAAAGGGGCCATCGACTTGAAATTCATGCTTCCAAACAATATGGTGTTCATTAGGAAGAAGTAAAGGGAAATACATAAAGAAGAAACCCCACCTATTAAAAAAGAAAAAAAATAAAGAACAAACAGATAAACAGATAAAATTGTGAGTTTGACTGTGAGTGATTTAATTGCCAAACCGTAATCCAGGAGACTTTGGAAAGAATGAGTCTTCGACTCCTGAATTTATGTAGTGTTCTAACTCCCCTTAAATTTCTGTCTGAACTATTTACAGGTACGCTAACAAAGACTACCTCACGCTAGAAGATTTTCACTTGTTTTTGGAGGGTGAACAAGGGGTAAGTCATCGGGAAAATGGTTTGAGCGTCTAAATGTCGATGTTTAGTTTGTATTGTGTAATTATTACTGACTTTTTGGAGATTGGAGCAATTGGAAATTGTGCTTTTTAGCTCTAAATTGTTTTTGTTTTTTTTTAACAGTGAATGGCCGTATACTTGGTCCTTTAATATATTTTATTGTTATTATTAATGGCATTATGAAGAAACAGTGGACGTACTATATTACTTGTTATTAGTCAAAAATTAATGTAGATCTTTCACGTTAGATGCAGATTTACTTGTCTGAGATCAGATTTATAAATTATATCTCCATTTTCTTTATATAAAATTACTCTGTTAACTCAAAGCAAAATATTATTTTTTGGTGATTTACAGAAAGAAATCATAAAAATCTAAGTCTCAACACAAGGCTTAACTGTCGATGGTATTTGAGGTTGCTGTTAATGTTCATTTTGAAATAAACTACTGTTGATAAGGCATCTCTGATTACAGTTAGACTAAGGAATTATTTCAGATTCGAGTCTTGCCTAAACGAACGTTATTTACATTGTACTTAACTGTATATATATATATATATATATATATATATATATATATATATGTATATATATATATATATATATATATATATAATATATATATATATATATATATATATATATATATATATATATATATATATATATATATATATATATATTTGTGTATGTGCGTGTGCGTGTGTATAACATTTGTGTGTACATCCCATAGATTGTGTTCCTATGTTCTGTGTGTAAGTTTACATTTATGCATGCATATTACAGTACATGTCACTTGTTCCTACATAACTTGATCATTTATCGTTTTACGTTTGTAAAATATTTCAGTGTGTATCTTTTCGTAATTAGCCTAACCATTTTGATTATGATTATCCGAAGCAAGGAATATTAATAAATTTTGTTATTATTTTTCAGTTGGCGGGTTTAACATCAGAAAATGTTGCAGAAATTATCGAAAAGTACGAGCCGGCACCAGAAGCCCGCAAGAATAAGCAGATGCTAATAGACGGTAAGCAGAGAATAGAGTACAGACCAATTAAAGAGTGTTCACTCACCTGCAATCGTGTGTTCGTCTTTTAATGAATGTTGATGCGCTTCCATGTTACCAGACATCTTCAGTAGCATAATCTGTGCTTCACTGCCTTCCATGCTATCCACTGTTTTCATTACCATAGTCTGTGTGCCGTGAAGTTCTGCGTAAACAATCGTTTCTGTATCCTTGTCTGTGTATACCACTATACTATGTTATCTTAGTCTTTTCTTAACCGCAGTCTGGGTACTGTGGCTTCCATGTTATCAGGCCTCTCCTCTACAATAGTTTGTGTACCACTGCCATCCACGTTATCAATAGCTTTTTCCACAATCTTAGCTTTTAAGTTTCATTCTTATAGGTACAACCAAATACCCTTTTCTTCCCATGCTTATTTATTAATTTTGGCCGACCATTTTTGTTCTTATCTATATATTTACATACGAGTATATATTCAATATACTGTTTTTTTTTTTTTACATACTTACTCTTTGGATTTCATTTAGTGTCCCGTCTTTCTGTACCCGTTTCTTCTTCATTGTTTTTCGAATAATTCGTGCTGTGTTTTGTGAAGGATCTGTTTATAGAGATTCCAAATTTAATCATGTGTTATGTATGTTTGTTTGTATTAAAGTGCAGTACTAGAAAGCATTCAGAAAGTACATATGCCTACCGACAGCAAATAAGAAAAGTATCCGCATGCTGGTCATTCGGCCTTCTTTGTCCATAGAGGAACTCTCCACAAAATTCCATTGAAATCCTTGCGTAACTTTTAGAGATCTCTTGCTGACAAACATACAGACCGACAAACCTACATATGTGAGTGCATAGCCTCTGTCCAACTCTTTACGCTTCAGTTACTGAATTCCACGAAAATTAAAAGAATCGACACAGTGTTTCAGTAAATGAAACCGCATTTCTGTCCTCCTCACGAGTAAAGTAACTTCATTTAAGTTTTTCTTCACCTGTACCATTTGAATCCGTAGTTAATCAGAATAACTGTCCACCGACCACTACAACACCTTTCTATTTCGTCTTGGCTTCATATTTTTCCCTAAATATTATTCCCGTTGTCTTCTTCAGGCTTTACGAAGTACCTGATGAGCGACGAGTGTGACCTCTTCGACGCGAGTCACCGGGAGGTGTGTCAAGACATGTGTCAACCTCTGGGCCACTACTTCATCTCCACCAGTCATAACACTTACCTGCTGGAAGACCAACTCAAGGGGCCGTCGAGCGTCGATGGGTACATCCGGGTTCTCACCTGCGGGTGCAGATGTGTTAAAGGTAAGGTTTTTCTGCACACGGGGATTAGTGGTCACTCCCACGAGGTCCTTTCGAGTATAGCTGTCACACGCAAAAAACTTCCAACTTCTCTGATCCCTTATATTTTTGGATACGGCTCCCGTTGCAAACCTACCGTCCGAATTTGGGGAAGAAATGAGCGGATATGTATATATTTCAGCGCCTTTGAATTCCAGTGAATTTTATTTAAGCTACGTTACATCCGTTTTTACTCTTATAACATAAGGGTCGGCATTTTCTCCTAAGTATATGGAACCTGCCGATCGTACTTACCAGTTTGGAAAACAAGAACTGCGCCTAATGAACTCTTAACTTCTCGATCCTCTGGGGTTTTTGAATCATGCGGTAACCAAAATTTATATCAACAACTACGTACATGATATATTTGTTGAATTCTGCTCTGTTTTCCTTTTAGGTTTCTGTAAAAGAAAACTATCGTGCCGGCT